>NC_084744.1:844404-909404 GCF_033978785.1 Entelurus aequoreus
TCCTGTTGGTGACTGCTAAATGTTTCAAATCAGACCCAAAATATATTGGGGCTATATGCTCTGGATAAAACCATTTAAAGAAAAGTTAATCTGCAAAAACAACAATTTCCTCGACTCACATTTCATCTTGAGGTAGGCAGTTGTCTTCATTTCACCCACTCTGAAGGAGTACTGGCCCTGGTCTTCTTTCCTGACGTCCTTGACGGACAGGCTATGTCGTCCGCGTCGTGAAGAGATGACATGCTTTCTGCTAGGAGAAAGTTGCTTCTCTCCAAAGAACCACATGCCCTCAACATCCTCACGAGACAACTCGACCTCAAACTCCCCAGAGTAGGTCTCTGGCACCTCAGCGCCCTCCAGGGGTTTCAGGATCTCCAGTGGGGCTCCTGTGGTTCCCAGATAAATGGTAAATGGATTATACTTGTATAGCGCTTTTCTACCTTCAAGGTACTCAAAGCGCTTTGACACTATTTCCACATTCGCCCGTTTACACACACATTCCCACACTGATGGCGGGAGCTGCCATGCAAGGCGCTAACCACGACCCATCAGGAGCAAGGGTGAAGTGTCTTGCTCAAGGACACAACGGACGTGACTGGGTTGGTAGAAGCTGGGGATCAAACCAGGAACCCTCAGGTTGCTGGCACGGCCACTCTTCCAACCGCGCTACGCTGTCCCCCATACGTAGAATATTTAACTCGTGTTCTATGTATTCATACATAACATTCATGCTTGATTGTACCTACCTTCAACATTTAGTTTGGCACTTGTCCTGACCTGGTTGTCGTCTACAACAACGCAGGTATATTCAGCTTCGTCCCTCATTGTAAGCATCAGCACAGATAGGAAGTGGACTTTCCTGTCCGAGTGCATCCTATACTTGTCGCCAGAGAAGATGTTCGAGTTGTTTTTTAACCATTTGACTTTGACAAAGGGTTCGTTGGTTTCGCACTCAAAGGTGGCCACGGTGTCCTTCTCTTTGGCGCTAACGTCTTCCAGCTTTTCTGTGAAGGTGATGACTTGCTTTGCTGCAACATTCAAAACAAAGTGTCAACAGGTGGAGTACCTTCAGCAAAAAGTCTTCACTCAACATGTATACACCTACACACACAAACAATATCTACATTTGACCACTGTACTTAGTTCTGACAATGAATCATTTCTATTTCTGGTGCTAACTAACGCTAAAGACCCCGGCTGCTAAGCTCACACAAGGGGCCGTGTCTCAAAGAGTCTCAAAGATTGCCTTACCTTGCACCAAAAGGAAAGCATGACTTGAGGTCTCTCCAGCAGAGTTGATGGCTTTGACCATGATACTTGAGGAATCCTCGGCTATGACATCTCTTATTACCAACTCACAAATATGGTCTTCAGGCCAGAACCAATAAACCCGCTCAGTCTTTTCCATTTGAACACCATTCTTATACCACTGGCACTCGGGTTCTGGTCTGCCAACAACTCGGACTCTGAACTTAACTTCATCCCCTTGTGCCACCGTCTGGCTTGAGATACGTTCCAAGATTTTGGGAGCTTCCATGCTAGCTGACAGCTTTACCCTCTCCGGTTTGACTGTTTTGGCGGTTTCTTTACGTCGCTCTTCTTCTTTTTTCTTCTCTGCCTCTTCCTTTTCCTTAGCACGATGAAGGAGCTCTTCTTTTGTCTTCCTTAGCAGATCCTCATAGGACTCATCCCTCTTTCGGGACTTGAGTTCCACTGCAGTAATAGACTCATAATAGCCCTCCTCTGTCCTGCGCTTGAATTTGCCTCTCAACTCTTCAGACTCCTCAGTGGATTTTTCATGGACAATCCTTTGGGCTTTCTTGAGTGTGATCACCTCTTTCGACAGACTCTCTTCCGAGGGTCTATCCACCTTTATCACTTCAAAGGTAGTTTTTCCAGGTTCAGGTACAGTCTCAGGTGCTTTGGCCTCAGGAACCCTGCGAAGATGCATCCTGAAGTCCTCTTTCTGCTGAACCTCCATCTTAACAGTGTGTTCAGCCGAGCCCAAGTTATTGTCCCCAACAACCCTGACTTCTCCCGAATCATAGGACTTGATGTCAACAATCTCCAGGTAGTAAATACCATCATAACGAAGTCGGTATCGCTTGCTCTTGCGGATGAGTTGTCCATTGAGGTACCAATTAACTTTGGGTGTAGGATAACCGGTCACTCTGCAGCGAAATCTGGCTATGTCACCCTCCAGGACCCTGACAGGTTCAGGTAATAGGACAATCTCAGGTTTCATTTTGTCAGTCTCCTCATCTGCAGTGACTCCTGCAGGCCCTCCCTCATGAGCCATTCGTTCAATTTCATCGATTCTGTGAGCTCCCTTCCTTCCTTCAGGAAGCTGGCTTTCCTCAACAAGACCCTTTTCGTCCTTGACAATCAAGGTGGCCGAGGTCTGGTCCACTCCAAACCTGTTGGTGGCTCTGCAGGTGATTATGCCGCTGTCTCTCGCATAAGCTACTTCATAGTCAAGACTGCAATAGCCAAATTCACTGACCATGCGCAACCTGTTAGCAGCCTGCAGGGGTTTGCTGTCATGAAGCCACTCCACCACCATGGTGGGGTCACCAATAGGAGTCAGTCTGCAATCGAAATGAGTGGGGCCAAACTTCTTCATTCGTATGGAGGTCAGTTTCTTTTTAAATTGTGGTTTCTGTTGCATCTCCTTGTCATACAGGTCTCCCTCCTCCCACTGCTCTTGGCCATAGCGGAGATGAAGAGGCTCCAGCTCTGGAGGGGCGATCTCCTTGGCCTTGTACGTTCCTCTAGGAATAATTAGCTTTCTCTCCGGGACTGGATCAACATAGTCCATCTCCACATTAACTCTGCAGCGGGTAGTGTCCCTGCCAGCTTTGTTGATGGCTGTAGCTGTGTACCAAGCACTGTCTGAACCCGATGCAGAAGGGATCTGGAACGTTACTTCTCCTCTGGCTCCTTCAATCCTGAAACACATTTTTGCTATGTCATCTAAACGCACAGTTGGTTATTTTTTATAGTAAAACTAACATTTTAATAAAGTACATACCTAATATGTGGGTGCTTTTGAGGTGTGATAATGTCACTATTTTTAAGCCAAACAATGTCAGGCAATGGGTTCCCAATAGCTTTGACTGCCAGTTCAACCAGTGTGCCCTGTTTCACACTGATGTTCCGTAGTTTGTCCGTGAACTGTGGACGTATCAGGTTTTCTTTTGCTGGAAAAGAAACATTATAAACAACAACAACAAAAAGCAACCAAAATAGTAGGTAGGTGTCTTCATGTCAGCCACCAACTTTACCATCAACGGTGAGAGTGATAGAAATTGATGAGCGTCCAGCTCTGTTCTGAGCCACTACTGTCCACTCGCCGGAGTCCTGTGGCATAGTTGGGACGATGATCAAAGACTGAGTACCGTCCTCTTTAATCACAATCTTGTGAGTGAAGTCACTGAGAACTTGTTGTCCTGGGGAATTGAAGAAGAATTCATACAAAGTAATTTCTCATTAGAACACGATCAAAAGTGCAATGTCTTTATTTTACTAACAATCTGTATTTGCCACTTACCATTGCGGAACCAGTATGTTTCAGGCATGGGTCTGCCTACAACCTTCAGGTCAAATCTGGCAGTTTGCCCCTCGGAGCATTTATTTGAGACTGGCTTGACAACAAAGACAGGCTTGTAGAGCCTCTCCAGTTGAGCTTCGTTTGTGTCGTCAAGCCGTCGGGCAGGAGAGCGTCCGGGAGAACGGCTTGGTGAGCGGCTCAGAGAGCGTGGAGATGTAGACCTAAATCAGAATTACAACAAACCACGTTTGAAAGGATTGGCTGGCAATCATAAGATAAATCAAAGCTGTTTTAGACACGTCACACCAGGAAGCTACAACAGCTCTGACAAAGGCTGACAAAACTGTCAGCAGGTAAGAAACTTCTCTTTCACAAAAAACTTTGTGTGAACACAAGAATATTGCACCTATCAAATAAAAAAGTTCTTCTGCCTCTTAAAATTAGAACTGTTAATGTCATTGGACTTATGAAGAAGCATCTAACGTACCGGATCCTCTGCATGGCTGGCTGTGGCGTGTATCTCTGAGGTGACACTGTTCTTGAAGGCTCCACATACAGCTTCCCAGAGCTGACCGCATTTCCCTTCATATTGGCACCACAGACGGTGTACACACCCTCGTCCTCTGGTAAAACCACTGGCAGACGCAGGCTGGAACGTCCGTCCTGAAGAACCTCCACCTGGTATCGTCCACCAGGGTGGATACGCTGACCATCTTTGTACCAAGCAATCTATTTAAAAAACATTTTGTTAGGCATCACATATGCTCTGAGAGTTTATTAACTGAGAAAAAAAAACCTTTGGTAGTGGCATTCCAGCCATCTTGCAATGGAAAGTGACACCCATTCCTTCCATGATTCGGTAATTTTTAACTGCCGTGTCAAAGGTAGGATGCATTGCTTCCTCGTCTGTGGCTGTCCCCATCAGTTCTCCGTCTTCTGTAACCAGTTCTCTGTAGCTGATTCTCTGGATGTGGAGCTCAATCTCCTGGATAAGACGCTGCTCCAAGATAGAGAGGTGAAAATCCTGAAAATGAGCCGTGAAATATTTTAGACTGACAGACATCACTGTGACTCTTTCAACCACAACTTCGACTGCTTCAATCCTCACAACCGAGAAAGGGATGTTGCTACCTGTCCAGAGATAAAAGTGGTGGTCATCTTCTCAGATGTCATCATGGTGGGAGGAACGTCTCCAACTCTGGGTTCCTCCACTGTGACTTCTACGTCTGTCTTGAACATCGCCTCCTGTTTCTTCACATAGACTTCATATTCATCTAAATAAGAGAAGTTACAGATCCTTCAATTACAATTTTCATCAATTTGGCTTGATGCATGACATGTTCTAGATTGTTCAAGATACCTTCTTCCAGCAGGCTGGTGGTGGCAGACACCTCTCCCAGCTGGTTTCTGGCAAAGACTGAGTATTCTCCAGCATCATCAGAAAAAGCCATAGAGATCTCTAGTAGACACTGTCCGGTCTCCTTCTGGTAGGCAGCTTTGTATCTGATGAATGACAGAGGACAGTTCAGAGACTGGTCAATGCCCCAAATGTTACTCTCTATGCCGTCATGGCCTACCTCACCTTGTACTAGGTAAAAGGCGTGACAAACCTGTATCCGGTCGTGAGTGGAATGCCATTCTTCTTCCAGATAATGTGTGGTGTGGGGTTTCCCCCGATTTGGCATTCAAAGATTACACTTTCGCCCTCTACCAGCTTCTGTGAGCTGGGAGTCCTAACAAAGAAAGGGGCAGCAACAGTGGAGGACTCTGACTCAAATGCGCTCCCTCGGGACATGGTCTCTTCTTCAGTTACTCTGCAAAAGGATTTTATTTCAGGTCAACAGGCTGGAGCCTCCTCAGCTGTAACTCATGGAAATATAAAGACACGTTCTGACGATCAACTCACAGTTTCTCTTCAAGTTCCTCTGCAACCTCCTCTCGGCTCTCGATGTCCTCAGACACTAAAATTCAAAGAATGTGTGAGACCTACAATGCATCATGCCTGCATGCACCACCTAATATGGTTTTACTAAAGTCAACATGTTGAAGCTTAGCAAGCAAAACTGGATCCCTGAATGTATTTGTTGATGTCATTGTCAAAGGAAAGGTCATGGTTCACACTCAGTTCAGAGTCAACTGGACATGACTAGGCTTTGGCTCGACTGACCCTGGACAAGAAGGTAGCAGGAAGAGCTGCTGGTTCCAGCCTCATTAGTGGCGGTGCAGGTGAAGCGCCCGCTGTCCTCGGCAAATGCCTCACGAATCATCAAGCGGGCGAATCCATTCTCACAGGTGATCTGGAAATCGATGGAGCTGTCGATCTTGTAGTCTTCTCTGAACCAGGAGATGACAGGAACTGGCTGACCATAGATCTGGCACTCCAGGGTCACTGCCTCGCCTTCGGTCACATTTGTGTCCTTCAAATCCTGTAACCCAAATAACCTTTTGATCAGTCTGCATTCATCGATTGACGTTGGTACACAACTGTATTACTCACAAAAACAAAAGTGGCCGGAACTACGCCGTCGTTGGCAGGAGTTGCAGCAGCTTCTTCCACCACCTAAACAGACACATATTTTAGAGTGCAACTATATCAAACGTACCAATTTCATGTAAAAGCAACAGCTAACACACCCAACAACTATAAATGAAAGATTACGTCGTAGGGTGGGGAAGGGCTCAAAAGGTGGACAAGGAGAAAGATGTGAAATTAAGTTCCTAAAAAAAAACTCCATCATAGAGTGGAACCTTCCTTGATTCCCACAACCTGACTACACCAAAAAACTCTAGGTGATTACCAAGAACGACCCTTTATTGACCAACGTCCGAGAACCTGATCTGGACCAGGTCTTTGTGGCGGAAGGGCAGTCTGACCTGAGCAACGGTGTTGTCAAGAAGAACTTCCTGAGTTGTTGTCCAGCCAGTTTCGGCCTGCGACGTCAACTCTTCTTCGGAAGCCCAGTCGCTTCCCTGCCCTGGCCCGCCCTCTTCATGCACGGGTTGACGAACACGAGCCAGATCTACGGCAGCCAGCACCGTGGCCACCGCCCCAGACCTTTTCTCTCCCCCAGCCTGGGGACAAACCAGCAGCACAGCTCAGAATCTCAGGACAGAAGAAGGCAGTTGTTGAATGAACGAAAACTTAAGCCATGAATTCATGGAAACATTGATGAATCTCATTCATCAATGTTTCCGTGAATTAGTACAACTTTGACATTCATCCGGTTGCATCACAGTTCCAATTGGACTCAGACTTTAAGATTACTTTGGTCTAGTTCACTCACACCTGCCTGCTTCTGTCAACACCCAAACGCTTAACTAACACACCAGCATCGTTGTGAACAAAACATCAGCACAGGGAATTTGAGTTGCAGTGAAGACTAATAAGAGGATGAAGAGAGGATGTAAAAGTAGATAAAGCAATAACGGAAATGAATAAAGTTCTACAAACCACATGAAGACCTAATTTCTTTGACTGGCAGGAGACGTGCATACTAGCTGTCATAGTTACAACGTATAGGGCTGGGCGATATGAACGAAAACTGATACCCCCGTATTTTGAGGCTGAATGGCGATACGTGACATATATCGGTATTTTAAACATGTGAGATAGAAAACATTCACACACTAGGGCCAATTTAGTGTTGCTAATCAACCTATTCCCAGGTGCATGTCTTTGGAGGTGGGAGGGGCCTATCCCCAGGTGTTAGAATAATTAAGTATATATTATCACACTAACTTTATGCTTCAGGGCCGTTGCTATAAATTATTGTCAATTGTGCTTAAGTGGTATTTTTGGATCTGTGCAAGCTGGCAGTCCAAAAGATTGCCCGCCGTCTTTATCAGTGTTGTGTCCAGACTCGGCCTGCTGACTGCCAAGGCTGAACACCGCCGTGACGCAGACAGAGCAGAGACAAGGCGATGCGTCACCTAATTTTTATTTATTCTATAATCATATATTGTGTCTAACTGGAGTTGTCGAGATTACCCCCTTCCCTCAGCGACAGCTTCAGTGATGTAATAGGGCCCTTCCAAATAAATAGAGGAGGCACGCGGGCTTGACTTTTACAACATAATTTGGATCTGTAACTAGAATACAGCCCAAAACACGTGTCTCCTTGAGCTAAAATGAACTCTGTCTCTGCATGATTCCTTGCTTCTTGTCTGATTATTAGATGTCATCAGTGTTTGAACCTGACACCAGGTGCATGTCTTTGGAGGTGGGAGGGGCCTATCCCCAGGTGCATGTCTTTGGAGGTGGGAGGAAGCCGGAGTACCCGGAGGGAACCCACGCAGTCACGGGGAGAACATGCAAACTTCCACACAGGAAGACCCCGAGCCCAGGGATCGAACCCAGGACCTTCGTATTGTGAGGCACATGCACAAACCCCTGTTTCACCGTGCTGCCTTGTTCTGAAAATTACTTTTAAAAAGTAATTAATTATAGCTACCAGTTGCTTAACCAAAAAATAATGCATTTTTTACCAGTGTGTTACATGGCCTTTCCTTTTAACAACACTCAGTAAAGGTTTGGTAAGTGAGGAGACACATTTTTGAAGTGGAATTCTTTCCCATTCTTGCTTGATGTACAGCTTAAGTTGTTCAACAGTCTCCCTTCTCATATTTTAGTTTACACACATTTTCAATGTCTGGACTACAGGCAGGCCAGTCTAGTACCCACACTCTTTTACTATGAAGCCACGCTGTTGTAACACCTGGCTTGGCATCGTCTTGCTGAAATAAGCAGGGGCGTCCATGATAACGTTGCTTGGAATGCAACATATGTTGCTCCAAAAGCTGTATGTACCTTTCAGCATTAATGGTGCCTTCACAGATGTGTAAGTTACCCATGTCTTGGCCACTAATACACCCCCATACCATCACACATGCTGCCTTTTACACTTTCACCCTAGAACAGTCCGGATGGTTCTTTTCCTCTTTGGTCCGAAGGACACGACGTCCACAGTCTCCAAAACGATTTGAAATGTGGACTCGTCAGACCAAAGAACACTTTTCCACTTTGCATCAGTCCATCTTAGATGAGCTCGGGCCCAGCGAAGCGTTTCTGGGTGTTGTTGATAAATGGCTTTGGCTTTGCATAGTAGAGTTTTAACTTGCACTTACAGATGTAGCGACCAACTGTAATCAATCAATCAATCAATCAATTCCTTTATTGTCATTGTCACAATAACACTTAAGTCAAACATGTCAACGAGATTTTGTTTGAGCTTTGTCCAGCGGCATAGAAACTGCATTAAAGTGCAGGTTGACCATAGTTCACAGTTTAGCATTGTCAGGAAGATGGCGAATAAAGGGGGTGTGGGGGTGGGAACAGTCAGATGTCTGATGGGTGTTACGTTGATGTTGCAGCAATGCAGTGTCCAGAGCACAATTATTGAGGTGGTGAAGAGTGAGGTAATGAGATGGTCCGGGGCAGGCTGTTCATTTAGCAGTCTCACAGCCTGGGGATACAGACTGTGAGACATTCTGCTGGTCCTGGCGCGAATCCATCTATACCTCCTTCCAGAGGGTAGCAGGTTGAAGAGGCCATGTGCTGGCTGGTATCTGTCCTTCAGGATGTTGTGTACTCGCTTTAGGCAGCGAGTTGTGTACATGGCACTCATCTCTGGGAGTATCGTCCTTGTCATTTTCCCCGCCACTTTAACCACTCGCTGGAGGGCCTGTTGGTTGGCTTTAGTGCGGCTAGCAAACCACACTAAAAAGCCGTAAGTGAGGACACTGCTGATGGCACACTTGTAAAAGTTAACCATTGATTTCTGCGGAATGTTTGCGCATTTTAGTTTCCTCAAAAAAAAAAAGACGTTGTTGGGCCTTTCCGACTACGTCTTTTAGTAGTCGTTTTTGTAGTTACTGACAGTGGTTTTCTGAAGTGTTCCTGAGCTCATGTGGTGATATCCTTTACACGCTGATGTGGCTTTTTGATGCAGTACCGCCTGAGGGATCCAAGGTGCGTGATATCATGGCTTACGTGCAGTGATTTCTCCACATTCTCCGAACCTTTTGATGATATTACGGAGCGTAGATGGTGAAATCCCTCAATTCCTTGTAGAGAAATGTTGTTCTTCAACAATTTGCTCAGGCGTTTGTTGTCAAAGTGGTGACCCTCGCCCCGTCCTTGTTTGTGAACGACTGGAAGCTGCTTTTATACCCAATCATGGCACCCACCTGTTCCCAATTAGCCTGTTCACCTGTGGGATGTTCCAATTAAGTGTTTGATGAGCATTCCTCCACTTTCTCACTCTTTTTTGCCACTTGTGCCAAAATGAGCTAATATTTGCAAAAAAGAACAAAGTTTCTCAGTGTGAACATGAAATATCTTGTCTTTGCAGTCTATTCAATTGAATATAAGTTGACAACGATTTGTTGTATTCTCTTTTTATTTACCATTTACACAACGTGACAACTTCACTGCTTTTGGGGTTTGTATATCTTTTTCTCAAATATACCTGTATTAACTGCAATAGCGCTATAGCTACCGCCCAACCCTACAACATGTTTTGTTCAGCCCCCAAATGGCAAGGAGAAAAAAAGACAAAGGATCTGAACTACTGAAGCAAACACAACCTAATTAGCGTGTTTGTCTTCATGAATATGTTGATTATATGCCCATTATCAGAACGGCCACAATACTGTCGGGAGAGGACACCTGAAGGAATCAATAAAGTACTATCTATCTACAAATATTATCATTTAGCGGCTGCAATGTGATTTATCAAGCCTGAAACTGTTTTGTGTGTAATTTTGGCACATTATAAATGTAGGTGCAAACTGGCACAGTTAAGCGGTCGTTATGAGGAGACAACGACTGCAGTGATAGACGATAGAGAGATCACCTCAGCTCTGTGTGCCTTTTAAAAGATTTGGATTGTCAGAAATGATCAAATTGTACTAAGGCTGTCAAAGTTAACTGAAAATTATTTGTATCACGGGCGATGAACGCGAACATTTCCTTTCTGACCCTCGAGCCGAGCCGTAGCGGGGGGGAACTTGGCTGCAGTTCACTTGCTACTGATAAGCCACAAGCGAGCAGAAAAGGACAAAGGAAAGTCAACCTTATGGAAATATCAGGGTCGAAGTCATGGCAAGTTGTTCTCCCGACAAGAAAGGACTATTTTTACGCCGTGACAAGAGACGACATCCCTTCAGCAAACGCCTGCTGCGCACGTCGTTCTAGAGGTGGGTGGTGCTTCACTTCCGTGTTCAGATTAGGGTTAAGGTGCAGTGATAACATAACATTTAGATTGTTACTGTGACTGATTTATTAAGTAAGATGACATAAAAGCTCAACAGAAATGAAAATTTTTTATTGCCATCACTCGATCCGACATCAAAACATGTCAAGACACTTTTCTCCAACCAATCACACACTTTTCCGGCTTCAAAATAAAAGCGCTATGATATACATCCGGGTTAACTACATTTAAGGTTTCTCCTTAAAGGCCTACTGAAAGCCACTACTAGCGACCACGCAGTCTGATAGTTTATATATCAATGATGAAATCTTAACATTGCAACACATGCCAATACGGCCGGGTTAACTTATAAAGTGACATTTTAAATTTCCCGCGAAACTTCCGGTTGAAAACGTCTATGTATGATGACGTATGCACGTGACGTCAATGGTTGAAACGGAAGTATTCGGACACATTGTATCCAATACAAACAGCGTCTGTTTTCATCTCAAAATTCCACAGTATTCTGGACATCTGTGTTGGGGAATCTTTTGCAATTTGTTTAATGAACAATGGAGACTGCAAAGAAGAAAATTGTAGGTGGGATCGGTGTATTAGCGGCTGGCTGCAGCAACACAACCAGGAGGACTTTGAGGATAGCAGACGCGCTATCCGACGCTAGCCGATGCTAGCCGCCGACCGCATCGATGATCGGGTGAAGTCCTTCGTCGCGCCGTCGATCGCTGGAACGCAGGTGAGCGCGGGTGTTGATGAGCAGATGAGGGCTGGCGTAGGTGGAGAGATAATGTTTTTATCATAGCTCTGACGAGGTCCCGTAGCTAAGTTAGCTTCAATGGCGCCGTTAGCATTGCTAGGCTTCGACAGGCGGCACAGCATTAACCGTGTAGTTACATGTCCATGGTTTGGTTCGGTGTCTCCTGATAATAGTATTGTTGATCTTCTGTCTATCCTTCCAGTCAGGGGCTTATTTCTTTTGTTTCTATCTGCATTTAAGCACGATGCTATCACGTTAGCTCCGTAGCTAAAGTGCTTCACCGATGTATTGTCGTGGAGATAAAAGTCACTGTGAATGTCCATTTTGCGTTCTCGACTCATTTTCATTTTCAAGAGGATATAGTATCCGAGGTGGTTTAAAATACAAAGGAGAGAGTGTGGAATCCAAGTACCTAAGTTACGGTCAGAGCGAAAAAAGATACGTCTTGCACTGCACTCTAGTCCTTCACTCTCACGTTCCTCATCCACGAATCTTTCATCCTCGCTCAAATTAATGGGGTAATCGTCGCTTTCTCGGTCCGAATCGCTCTCGCTGCTGGTGTAAACAATGTGGAAATGTGAGGAGCCTTTCAACCTGTGACGTCACGCTACTTCCTGTACAGGCAAGGCTTTTTTTTTATCAGCGACCAAAAGTTGCAAACTTTATCGTCGATGTTCTCTACTAAATCCTTTCAGCAAAAATATGGCAATATCGCGAAATGATCAAGTATGACACATAGAATGGATCTGCTATCCCCGTTTAAATAAAAACATTTCATTTCAGTACAGTGACGTGCGGTGAGGTTCATGGCAGGTGAGGCACTGACTTCATCACAGTCAGATTTACAAACATATGAACCCTAAAGAGTATCTTATTCACCATTTAATTGGCAGCAGTTAACGGGTTATGTTTAAAAGCTCATACCAGCATTCTTCCCTGCTTGGCACTCAGCATCAAGGGTTGGAATTGGGGGTTAAATCACCAAAAATTATTCCCGGGTGTGGCGCCGCTGCTGCCCACTGCTCCCCTCACCTCCCAGGGGGTGAACAAGGGGATGGGTCAAATGCAGAGGACACATTTCACCACACCTAGTGTGTGTGTGACAATCATTGGTACTTTAACTTAACTTTAACTTTACACATACAAACTGTAGCACACAAAAAAGCATATTTAATACAAAAAAAAAACGTTATTATGGTCTTACCTTTACTTATAAATGAAGTCCATGCCCCGCTGTTGTGCTGGATTAATGCACTCCCGCCGTAGAATGCACCCCCTGACGGGAGTGTTATATCAACTAAAGCCCACACTTAAACTTTCCACGTGCAAGATTTAATGTATTTAAAAAAGTTATTTAATAAGAAGCCAAAAAGTGCAAAAACAATAATGTTGGTGTTGGAGGAGTTGTGAATGAATGAAATAGGAAATCCGTGCTGCAGTCTGCAGGTGTACCTAATGTTGTGGCCCCATTCACAACTCCTCCAACATGAACATTATTGTTTTTGCACTTTTTGGCTTCTTATTAAATAACTTTTTTAAATAGTGTAACCGAGGGTTTATAAATGTCGCCTATACTGTATGAAACTACAAAATAATAAACACGGCGGCTCCAGGTTACACGAGGACCACTTTATTTACCTTCTTTCAAAAACCTCCGCTCCACTCCAACGTGTCATCACTTCCGCTCTTAGCGCCTTCAAAATAAGAGCGCGAGGCATATACTGTATAACAGCGTGTAACAGGAATTAACATCACAAAGAGGGAAGCCCATACAAATAGGTTACAATAGATTCAATCTTGCACGTGGAAAGTTTCAGTGTGGGCTTTAGTTGATATAACATGCACCCCCCACCCCCCCCTCCCCCTCCCCCCCGTTTTCTAAAAATAATCTAAAACTGGTGAAGTTAAATGGAAAATAACTTTATAGTATAATCACTGGATACATATAACAATTTCTTTTTACATGTCTTTTCTTTCCATGATCCTCACCTGCCTCTAGTGACTGCACGTCACTGTTTCAGTAGGCCTTTAATGTACGGCTTCATGTTAGCCGCCACACCTAACAAAATAAAGTACTACAATGTATTGTAGCGTCCAGAAGAAAACAAAGTCTGACGCTCTTTTTACCTTTTATGGCCAATTTTATGCTAACAACTGGCCCCCCTCCCCCTCCCCCCCGTTTTCTACGGCGGGGGGGGAGGGGGGAGGGGGGATTACTGCGAGGCGAGCCTCAGCCAGTGTGTCTTCGCAGCAGTTTTATGATCGCTCAGCACAAGAAATACGTTACACACAACCAACGAACGAGATTTCTCTCTCCTCTCTGGTCAACAAAAGCACCTTGAGGATTCTGGCGGGAACTCTCGTTCAACCCTTTTTCCATTACGCATGCACCTCCTGGCACCCTAGCACCTCCAAAACCCTCAAATCTAAACTCCAAACATCCCAGAACAAGCTAGTCAGGTTACTTCTAGACCTCCACCCCAGATCCCACCTCACTCCTACCCACTTCTCCAAAGTGGGCTGGCTCAAGGTGGAGGACAGAGTTAAACAACTTGCACTGAGCCTAGTCTATAAAATCCGCTACACCTCCCTGATACCGAAGTACATGTCAAACTACTTCCTTAACGTAAATGCGAGCCATAACCACAACACCAGAGGGAGCTCCACTAACCACGTTAAACCCAGATTCCCAACTAACAAAGGTCTTAACTCATTCTCTTTCTATGCCACATCAATGCGGAATGCGCTCCCAACAGGTATAAAAGAAAGGGCATCTCTATCCTCCTTCAAAACCGCAATAAAAGTTCACCTCCAGGCAGCTACAACCCTAAACTAACACCCTCCCCGGATTGCTAATAATCAAATGTAAACAATCAAATGCAGATACTTTTTCTTATGCCTTCTGATCTCTCTCTCTCTCTCTCTCTCTCTCTCTCTCTCTCTCTCTCTCTCTCTCTCTCTCTCTCTCTCTCTCTCTCTCTCTCTCTCTCTCTCTCTCTCTCTCTCTCTCTCTCTCTCTCTCTCTCTCTCTCTCTCTCTCTCTCTCTCTCTCTCTCTATGTCCACTACTTGATGTCCATATCCCCTCCTCCCCCCTCCACACCCCTGATTGTAAATAATGTAAATAATTCAATGTGATTATCTTGTGTGATGACTGTATTATGATGGTAGTATATATGATAGTATATATCTGTATCATGAATCAATTTAAGTGGACCCCGACTTAAACAAGTTGAAAAACTTATTGGGGTGTTACCATTTAGTGGTCAATTGTACGGAATATGTACTTCACTGTGCAACCTACTAATAAAAGTCTCAATCAATCAATCAATCAGTTGTTGACAAAATACACTGTACATTATATACCTCAGCTAACTAAACTATGGAAATGTATAATATAATTCATATAGCAATACGGTCTCACTGCTCAGCAGGCCAGCAGTTAGCCCAGTCATTGCGCAATCCATGGTGAGGCTCTGAGTGACGTGCCTCAACTGGCTGCTGATCACCGCACCGTCTCTTCTCAGTATTTGAACGGCAAATGTGAAAATTCAGCGATTTTGAATAAAAATAATCTAAAACTGGTGAAGTTAAATGGAAAATAACTTTATAGTATAATCACTGGATACATATAACAATTTCTTTTTACATTTCTTTTCTTTCCATGATGGCAGGTGAGGCGGCGCCTCACCTGCCTCTAGTGACTGCATGTCACTGTTTCAGTAGGCCTTTAATGTACGGCTTCATGTTAGCCGCCACACCTAACAAAATAAAGTACTACAATGTATTGTAGCGTCCAGAAGAAAACAAAGTCTGACGCTCTTTTTACCTTTTATGGCCAATTTTATGCTAACAACTGGCCCAATTGCAACAAGTATTTCCTCCGTGCTCACACGTCTTGTCTCCGTGCTTCACACACAACACTTGTTCATTCTCCGCCGACACGGGGTGTTCAAATACCATGGGAAAAACGACCACTATAGCACACTAACACGAGTACAGTCTCCAATAACACCAGAAATAGATGCTAGATTTGTTGTCAGTCCTTTTTATGAAAGAAAGAGTGACTAAAAGCTCTAAAAATATATATTTTTTTTTAATTCTTAAAGTACATTGTAGAATAAGCAGCAACAATTGTAAATGTAAGACAATGTAAATGTTAATACTATACTTTAATAATAACAGATTTGTTTTAAATGTATATTCACGTCCCTTTTTAAAGAATATGTGCATCATAGCAAAAATCACGTGATGACGTCATATCGACCACGCCCCCTGACCACGCCCCATTGCCACAGGTATTTTGGCAATTTCGGGGAAACCCTGACATGAAGAAAATAAAAATGTCTTCTGTTACGATCGCGCTTTGCCAGAGATGTTTGTAGTGTTAGTCTGTGATATTTGCACCTAAAGAAATGCGGTTTAGGAATATGGGGGTGGATTTTTCGGTCTGGCTGAAATATGAAAATTATTTTATAACATGTTCTGGTCCAGTCCTCAATTACACTAATACATTTGATTAATTAATAAAGAAGGTTCAAGCATTGTCATGTACCTTCCCCCCCACCCCCCTGAAAATGATCTGTCTAAGGCAGGGGTGGGCAATTCATTTTTACCGGGGGCCGCATGAGCAACCCGAGCACTGCTGGAGGGCCACATCGACAATATTTCAATTAAATTTTGCTCAATATTATTTTTGATATATACCGTAAGATAAATAATAATAATAATAATAATTAATAATAATAGTAATACTTCAACATAGTGTGTGTAACAGCATTCCATGACTAATATAAATAAATGAACATTAATAATAAATGACAGTAAAATAAGCACACGTATGACTGAGGAGTCATAGTGTAACTTTGTGTGGTGTTTGAGTTGTCCGACTTTTTGTGTGGCCATAAACGCACCAGTGGTTTAGTGCTATGCGTGTTGGTGACAGATGACAAGTTGGTTTTGGCCTGGTTTGTACGGGAGAAAATGACTAGTTTTTCCAGATAGAATTGTTTTACTCATGTTTTTGGTGTGGTTATGTCCGAATATAAACAGTTTTGCTCAATAAAGTGATGGATATAATTCCTGTCCTCGAAGCATCTCGATAGACGTTACAATAATTGAACGGTGTTCAATTGAACGGTGTTGACGAACACCGTTAGGGCCGCTTGTTGTCACTGTCACTCAGAGTTGCATTGCAAAATTACACAGAATAAATATGTTTATTTTGTTTAGAATTCAGATGGGATTTGATTTGGTGCGCGGCATATATTTGCTGTGTGCAGCGGACGCTTGAGCAGTGCGCAATTGCGCAGGCGCGCACCTTAGAGGGAACGTTGCTTGGCAGTCCATGTCTTGTTGAAAACACGGCATTCTTCATCAACTTTTAGCGTCTCGGGTGTAAACCGTGCATCACTTGTCGCTGCATGTGCACCTTCACTCGCAGGTTACACACGGACACACGCCCATAAATAATACTTTTCAAAATAAAAGCAGCACAGTTGTATTGCGCGCACGACTTAGATGTTTTTTCAACTTTATTTTGTAATTTGTGATTGCAGCTGTTCACATTCACTCAGAATCACGCACACGTCCACACGGAAGTAATACAAATAACGATTTTCAAAACAAAAGCAGCACCGTTGTATTGCACACTCGACATAGATACTTTTTAAAATGTATTTTGTCATTTATAATTGGCCTCACGCGGGCCGGACAGGGACGCACAAAGGGCCGGATGCGGCCCAGGTCTGGTCTAAGGTACACGTATTCATGATGAAATATGATATCTGATTAATTATTTTGAGTTAACGATGAACTTAAAGGGATAAATCGTGGTTAAATATTTTAATCGTTTGACAGCCCTATATTATAAAAATGTTTAAACTGTATATTGTAACTTCTGGATGACGTAAAGGGCTGACAGTGCGTCTGGATGACTTCACATGCACCATCAGCACACTGCTAAAAATAGGTTCTGCTGTCCAGATTGGGTTTTGAAGTAGCCCAGACGAGATGGTCCAAATTAAGAGTTGCGTGCTGCATTCTCCACAATATAATAAAACACTACAGAGGAGAGTCTCCGGTAAAGTCAAATTGAAATAGGGCAGTGGCACCATTTTTGTACATGTTAACAATCCTCTCGATCTTAGTAGATCACCTGCAACATGCTAGGGTTGTGCCTATACCAATATTTTGGTACCAGTACCGGTACCAAAATGTATTTCGATACTTTTCTAAATAAAGGGGACCACAGAAAATGTCATTTTTGTCTTTATTGTAACAACAAATGTTAGTGTACATGAAACATATGTTTATTATTGTCATTTAGTCCTTAAATAAAATAGACAACTTGTCTTTTAGTAGTAAGTAAACAAACTAAGACTCCTAATTAGTCTATGCAGTAACATATTGTGTCATTTATACACCTATTATTTTGTACACATTATGAGGGACAAACTTTAAAAATGGATTATTCATCTACTTGTTCATTTACTGTTAATATCTGCTTATTTTCTGTTTCAACATGTTCTATCTACACTTCTGTTCAAATGTAATAATCACTTATTCTTCTCTTCTTTGATACTTGACATTAGTTTTGGATGATACCACACATTTAGGTATGGATCCGATACCAAGTAGTTGCAGAATCATACAATAAAATATAAAACCTAATAAACCAATAATAATATGGTTTAAAAATACTGATGTAAAGGGTAGGTGTCGCGCTGTTTTCTGTTTTAACATGTTCTATCTACACTTCTGTTCAAATGTAATAATCACTTATTCTTCTCTTCTTTGATACTGGACATTAGTTTTGGATGATACCACTCATTTAGGTATGGATCCGATACCAAGTAGTTACAGGATCATACATTGGTCATATTCAAAGTCCTCATGTGTCCAGGGACGTATTTACCGACTTTATTAACATAATATGAATTTTTTTTCAGGATGCCACCCGAACGCCTCCCTAGGGAGGTGTTTAGGGCACGTCCGACCGGTAGGAGGCCACGGGGAAGACCCAGGACACGTTGGGAAGACTATGTCTCCCGGCTGGCCTGGGAACGCCTCGGGATCCCCCGGGAAGAGCTAGACGAAGTGGCTGGGGAGAGGGAAGTCTGGACTTCCCTGCTTAGGCTGCTGCCCCCGCGACCCGACCTCGGATAAGCGGAAGAAGATGGATGGATGGATGGATGGATGGTTTTGTGATGATAAAAAATATTGAAATAATCATAGTAGTATCGACTAGACATGTACTTGGTATCATTACAGTGGATGTCAGGTGTAGATCCACTCATGGCATTCAGGAGCGCTAGCCTGTTAGCGGTTAGCTATTGTATCCTCCTGGAGGCCAGGATTAGTGATTTAGAAGTAGCTAAAACACTGCGGATGGATGTTAGCCGCTAGCTAGCTAGCCATGTGTTAAAGCAGCTCTTCCTGAGGGTGTTTCAGTGTTATAACTTCACCTTTATCTTGACTTTTTACACCAAAATGCGTCCATTCTCCCTTTTCTGTCTACACATTGTGTCTGCTTGTAAGTACTCTGTGTGTGTGCGCTGCTGAACATGCTCCTCTACTCCTAAAACCAGCAATGTCATGACGTGACGACGGCCCGTCTGCCCAGGAACCGGTACTTTTCAAACAGAGTATAGTACCGTTTTTGATTCATTAGTATGGTGGTACTATACTAGTACCGGTATACCGTACAACCCTAGTAGTTCACAAACTGTGTTGTTGAGCTGCGTCCAGTACAAACTGCCTCATTCAGGGACTCTCTGTCAAGGTCACTTGATCAAGAAGCCGTTCATGGCTCCGCCCTCACCTGTGTCATGCAGATGATCTGCTGCTCCTCACTCAGGTAGCCCATTTGCTTCCAGGGCGGGAGGACATCAGAACCGGAGCCAGCCTGCTTGCGTGTGCTGACCGGAGACGTGCTGGCCCTGAAGAAAGGATGTGACGTGAGAGGTAGTTTCTGACGACTTCACCCCTCACCACCGACTTACCCGACAGGCGCGGTCAACGGCGCTTTCACGTGTCTCACTGGTGACGGCGACTGCTGCCGCCCTCCGGTCACCCGGGTGACCAACGACGACTGGGTCGGGGACAAGGACGCGGGTCTGGGAGCTACTCTGGGTGGGGTTTTGTGAGACAGTAAGTCTGTCAGCTCGGCAGCCTCCACTTGCATCTCCATGGTGTGGAAATCATCCTCCATCATCTGACGAGGGAACACACCAGGGACCAAGTTGCTCCAAAGTTCACCCAGACAGAAACACAAGAACGCCAGATTGGATCATCGTGTCTACCTGTTCTGTTCTTGTCTGATGAGTCTGTGAGCTGGAAACCACCATCTTTGTTTTCTTGGCTGGCACAGCTTCCTCGCCTGAATCCACACAAAATGTTGCCAAGTTACTTCCAGGTGCCGTAGCTTACCTTTGCAACCTTTCAGACGTTTGTCTTGCTCTACAGCAGGGGTACATTTGGGGATGGTGGAGGGTGTGTCAGTCAATGGTGGAGGGTGTCAGTCAATGGTGGAGGGTGTCAGTCGATGGTGGAGGGTGTTTCAGTCAATGGTGGAGGGTGTCAGTCGATGGTGGAGGGTGTCAGTGGATGGTGGAGGGTGTTTCAGTCGATGGTGGAGGGTGTCAGTCGATGGTGGAGGGTGTGTCAGTCGATGGTGGAGGGTGTGTCAGTCAATGCTGGAGGGTGTCAGTCGATGGTGGAGGGTGTCTCGGTCGATGGTGGAGGGTGTGTCAGTTGATGGTGGAGGGTGTGTCAGTCAATGGTGGAAGGTGTCAGTCGATGGTGGAGGGTGTGTCAGTCAATGGTGGAGGGTGTCAGTCGATGGTGGAGGGTGTGTCAGTCAATGGTGGAGGGTGTCAGTCGATGGTGGAGGGTGTCAGTCGATGGTGGAGGGTGTCAGTCGATGGTGGAGGGTGTGTCAGTGGATGGTGGAGGTGTGTCAGTCGATTGTGGAGGGTGTCAGTCGATGGTGGAGGGTGTCAGTCGATGGTGGAGGGTGTCAGTCGATGGTGGAGGGTGTGTCAGTCAATGGTGGAGGGGGTCAGTCGATGGTGGAGGGTGTCAGTCGATGGTGGAGGGTGTGTCAGTCAATGGTGGAGGTGTGTCAGTCGATTGTGGAGGGTGTCAGTCGATGGTGGAGGGTGTGTCAGTTGATGGTGGAGGGTGTGTCAGTTGATGGTGGAGGGTGTGTCAGTCAATGGTGGAGGGTGTCAGTCAATGGTGGAGGGTGTGTCAGTCAATGGTGGAGGGTGTCAGTCGATGGTGGAGGGTGTCAGTCGATGGTGGAGGGTGTCAGTCGATGGTGGAGGGTGTGTCAGTCAATGGTGGAGGTGTGTCAGTCGATTGTGGAGGGTGTCAGTCGATGGTGGAGGGTGTCAGTCGATGGTGGAGGGTGTCAGTCGATTGTGGAGGGTGTCAGTCGATGGTGGAGGGTGTGTCAGTTGATGGTGGAGGGTGTGTCAGTCGATGGTGGAGGGTGTCAGTCGATGGTGGAGGGTGTCAGTCGATGGTGGAGGGTGTCAGTCGATGGTGGAGGGTGTGTCAGTAGATGGTGGAGGGTGTGTCAGTCAATGGTGGAGGGGGTCAGTCGATGGTGGAGGGTGTCAGTCGATGGTGGAGGGTGTGTCAGTCAATGGTGGAGGGTGTCAGTCGATGGTGGAGGGTGTCAGTCAATGGTGGAGGTGTGTCAGTCGATTGTGGAGGTGTGTCAGTCGATTGTGGAGGGTGTGTCAGTCGATGGTGGAGGGTGTCAGTCGATGGTGGAGGGTGTCAGTCGATGGTGGAGGGTGTCAGTCGATGGTGGAGGGTGTCAGTCGATGGTGGAGGGTGTGTCAGTCGATGGTGAAGAGTGTGTCAGTGGATGGTGGAGGGTGTGTCAGTCGATGGTGAAGAGTGTGTCAGTGGATGGTGTAGGTGTGTCAGTCGATGGTGGAGGGTGTCAGTCGATGGTGGAGGGTGTGTCAGTAGATGGTGGAGGGTGGGTATACTTTTGTACTTGTTAATACTCAGGTCACAAATGGTGTGTTGTTGGTGGGTTTTAGTTTACTCCTGTTAGCTTGTACTTGGTATATTACAAATTAGAACGCATAAAAAAGAAAAACATGTGTTCTGGTCTTACATAAGGATTTTGAATGATAGGCAAAATTCCCCCAAAAAGTGGTCCTTGTTGTCAATAACATGAAGTTAGGTGCTTTGAGTTCAGTTTTTTCCTTGACCTGACTGCGGACACTCACCTTGAACCAGCAGCTCAGCCGTAGACGTGGCTCGACCGCTGCTGTTGCTCGTGGTCACGGAATACGTCCCAGAATCCTCCGGGAAAGCCTCAGCAATGATCAGACTGTACTGGTCTCCTTCCTGGAGGATCTGGAAGTCGGCCGAGCTCTGGATCTCAGCTCCCTCTCGGTAGAACTTCACCGTCGGTGCCGGGATGCCGGTGACTCGGACACTGAGTCTCACCTGACTCCCCTGTCTCACTGTGGCGCTCTGAAGTCTCTGCAGGAAACTGGGAGGCGCTGTCTCCGCTATCGAGCAGAGGAAAGTGTGTCTGCATGTGGTCTCGCAAGTTTGTTAGACCCAGGTCCGGCTGAGGTCTTACCTGTCACTACCAGTTCGGCGGTGCTGGTGGCTTGTCCAGCTCCGTTGGTCGCTCGGACGGAAAATCTCCCGCTGTGCGTGGCGGTCACGGCGGGGATCCTCAGAACAGCGTGGCCGTCGCTGAACGAGATCTGAACGCCGGGCAAAGCAGCAGCGGAGAGAACCTGGCCGTCACGGAACCAGCTCACCTCAGGAACTGGAGAACCTGGGGGGAGAGGAATGGGGGTGGGGGGGTTGGTCAACCCAAATGCTGTTAGAGTCTGCCACAAACCCAGAACAAGATTTTCTGGGGAGTTTCTTACCATTCACTTGCGCTTCGAAGGTGGCGGCACTACCCTCAAGTGCCACCACGCTCTGAAGCGGCTGCGTGAACGTTGGCGCCTGTGTCGTCATGTTACTCGGCAGCCTGGGAGGGAGAAACGCACTTGTCATACTTGCATCGGGTCCTTCAAACACTCGTAACTTCAAGCGGATTCACTCTCACTCTGTCACAGCTTTTGTTGGTGTTACTTCCTGTCCTGTGCTTTTATTTTGGTGGCTCTTCCGGTTTTGTTAGTGTTTTCCCTCGTCTGCTTTCTGTTAGCAATTAGTTCGATTTGAGTATGAGCCAACATTCTTTGTGTTGTCCCGATACCAATATTTTGGTACCGGTACCAAAATGTATTTTCATACTTTTCGATACTTTTATAATTAAAGGAGACCACAAAAAATGTCATTATTGGCTTTATTGTAACAACAAATGTTAAAGTACATGAAACATATGTTTATTATTGTCATTTAGTCCTTCAATAAAATAGACAACTTGTCTTTTAGTAGTAAGTAAACAAACAAAGACTCCTAATTAGTCTGCTGACGTATGCAGTAACATATTGTGTCATTTATACACCTATTATTTTGTACACATTATGAGGGACAAACTGTAGAAAATTGATTATTCATCCACTTGTTCGTTTACTGTTAATATTTTAACATGTTTTATCTACACTTATTCTTCTCTTCTTTGATACTTGACATTAGTTTTGGATGATACCACACATTTAGGTATGGATGCGATACCAAGTAGTTACAGGATCATACATTGGTCATATTCAAAGTCCTCATGTGTCCAGGGACGTATTTACTGACTTTATAAACATAATATACATTTTTTTTTAAACGAAAGAAGGTTTTGTGACGACAAAAAATGTCGATGTAATCATAGTAGTATCGACTAGATACACTCTTGTACTTGGTATCATTACAGTGGATGTCAGGTGTAGATGCACCCATGGCATTTGTTTACATTGTGACGGCGGTGAGCTATTGTATCCTCCTACGCTGTGTAGTGAAGCATGTTTAGCTATTTCTCCTCCTCCAGTGATAATGATACTTGTTAGAAACTTACTTTGTCGCCACGGAGGCCAGGATTAGTGATTTAGAAGTAGCTAAAACACTGCGGATGGATGTTAGCCGCTAGCTAGCTAGCCATGTCTTAAAGCACCTCTTCCTGAGGGTGTTTCAGTGTTATAACTTCACCTTTATCTTGACTTTTTACACCAAAACGCGCCCATTCTCCCTTTTCTGTCTACACACTGTGTCTGCTTGTAAGTACTCTGTGTGTGTGCGCTGCCCAACATGCTCCTCTGCTCCTAAAACCAGCGATGTCACCACGTGACCACGATGCGCCGTCATGCCCTTAAAAAAAAATATATATATATATACATATATATATATTTATATATATATATATTTATATATATATGGGGAACCGGTACTTTTCAAACAGAGTATAGTACCATTTTTGATTCATTAGTCCCACGATACTATACCAGTACCGGTATACCGTACAACACTAACATGAATATACACACAAAGTACAGAAGTAAGAGTCATGTTAAAACAACGATACAGTTTGATATAAACTGGGGGAAAAACAGCAATACAGTGTAAAGGTTGGCTTATATTGTGCTAGCTTAATGCTAACATGCAATGGACGATCCCACAAACAGGCTAACGAAATTTAGCATTGCGATCATTTAAACAAAATTGACACAAAATAGTGCTTTATCAGTATCATACCTCGAACCCAAAAGTTGTGCACTCCAAAATGTGCTCGTTGTAGCCATTAATCCTGACTTCCTCATTCCGATTAAAAAAAAAGAATAAACACAAACGGTTTTTTTCATTTTTCTTTTGTTCAAAGTGTTTTATATTTTGTGCTCCTTTGTTTGTTTACTTACTACTAAAAGACAAGTTGACTATTTTATTGAAGGACTAAATGACAATAATAAACATATGTTTCATGTACACTAACATTTGTTGTTACAATAATGACATTTTTTTTGTGTTGCCTTTTATTTAGAAATATATTGAAATACATTTTGGTACCGGTACCAAAATATTGGTATGGGGACAAGCCTAAACTTAGTTTGACAGCAGTTAGACTGTGAAGACTATCCAATACAGAACCAGAAGTTTGAAGGAGTGTTTATTTCTCCGCCAAACAACATTCCAACATTCATGAATAATATCATTTATATAAATAAAGTGCAGTGTAACAATACAATAAACAGCAACAATACAGCAAAACAATATCATATAACACGAAAGTATTAAGTTGGGACTAAGAACAGATTTCACATCATCAAGGCCAACTTAACGTAAAGAAAAATAATAATAATAATTTTTAACTAAACAACAATGCAAAAATATCCATTTTCTAAATAACTTTTGTCCATGAATGCATCGCCTGGTAACAGAGGCCAGCTCAAGTATAGTGCTGGCTGCCTGTGCTTTTAGCTCAGTAGTCAGCACGCTTGCCTCTCACACCGGCCCACTTGGAGTGGTAGGACAAACAACACAGCAGAGAGACAATTGCAACAGGTTTTTTACCTCCCGGGCAAAACACTTTTGTCTCCACACAACAACACTTCCTCATTCTCCGCCAATCACCTTGCAGGCACGGACGGCGTGTTTGCAAACGTGGGAAAAACTGACATGCAATCCAAACCACAGGATCATAAAACATTGCCATTAGCGGGTCAATACAGTACACACTGATACATATAGTGTCACGGCGCGGGCTCGGACCCGCTTTTCTCCAGCAGCTGGGTCAGCCAGCACCTTTGTTGGCAGCGCGCCGAGACACGCCCCTGCTCGCACTGGCCGCAATCTGCACACCTGGGACTGATTATTATTGTACTTATTATATATATATATATATATATATATAATAATAAATCATAGAGCTATACTTTCCCCTTTGTGTCTGTGCCGTCAACTCCCTCCAACCATAACATGGAAAAAAAACTTTGATCACCTAAAACCGCGCTGCAGAAACCGAATGTAAACAAAATTGTCTGGAGTGTTGTCGGAAAATGCAAGATTTGTTGTTTTTAATTTTTGTTTAAAGTCATTAAAAGTCTCTAAACACTTGAAAAAAATCTCAGCAAAGTACATCGTACTATAAGTTCTGAATGAGTTGAAATGGTTGGTGTTGGGATTTTTCAAATCGGTGGAGAAATGTTGAAGTAGTAACATTTTTAATTGAAAAATGGTATTAAGGAATTCCAGGAATTTCGGGAAAACAGGAAATTTTTCCAGTTCAACAAACAACTTCGTTTTTTTCGTCCTGATTAAGAGGAATTATTTGACGGTTGAAGTGGGTTGAAAAGTAGTCGCCAGAAAAAAAGGGTGGAAATAGGGCTTTGCAAAACCTGGAATTCTGGAAAATCCTGGAATTGCTTTGAACTCGGAAAAATGATAGTTTGAATGTCCAGGATGGTGGAATGTGTTGAAGGTGGAATGGGTTGAAGAATGTGGAAATTGTGCAACTTGGAAAAATGTCCCATTTTTTTTGAATGGGGAAAAATATCCCTGAAAACTGGGAATTCTTGGAAATCCGGGAATTTTTTTAAATTGTTGAAGGAGAGCACACAATTTTGAAAATATTGAATATTTTGGAGTTGGAACGCTTTGAATCGGATGAAAAATTGTGGAACTTTGAAAAATGTCCCATTGATTTCAATGGGAATTTCATGAAAATTTGGGAATTTCGGGAAAAGCGGGAATTTTTTTTAGAAAATGTTAAAATACTTGAATGTTCTGAATGAGTTGAAATGGTTGGTGTTGGGATTTTTCAAATCGGTGGAGAAATGTTGAAGTAGTAACATTTTTAATTGAGAAATGGTATTAAGGAATTCCAGGAATTTTGGGAAAACAGGGAATTTTTCCAGTTCAACAAACAACTTTGTTTTTTTTGTCCTGATTAAGAGGAATTATTTGACGGTTGAAGTGGGTTGAAAAGTAGTCGCCAGAAAAAAAGGGTGGAAATAGGGCTTTGCAAAACCTGGAATTCTGGAAAATCCTGGGATTGTTTTGAACTCGGAAAAATTATATTTTGAATGTCCAGGATGGTGGAATGTGTTGAAGGTGGAATGGTTGGAATGGGTTGAAAAATGTGGAAATGGTGCAACTTGGAAAAATGTCCCATTCATTTTGAATGGGGAAAAATATCCCTGAAAACTGGGAATTCTTGGAAATGCAGGAATTTTTTTAAATTGTTGAAGGAGAGCACACAATTTTGAAAATGTTGAATATTTTGGAGTTGGAACGCTTTGAATCGGATGAAAAATTGTGAAACTTTGAAAAATGTCCCATTTATTTCAATGGGAATTTCATGAAAATGTGGGAATTTCGGGAAAAGCGGGAATTTTTTTTACAACATGTTAAAAGACTTGAATGTTGTGAATGAGTTGAAATGGTTGGTGTTGGGATTTTTCAAATCGGTGGAGAAATGTTGAAGTAGTAACATTTTTAATTGAAAAATGGTATTAAGGAATTCCAGGAATTTCAGGAAAACAGGGAATTTTTCCAGTTCAACAAACAACTTTGTTTTTTTTGTCCTGATTAAGAGGAATTATTTGACGGTTGAAGTGGGTTGAAAAGTAGTTTACAGAAAAAAGGGTGGAAATAGGGCTTTGCAAAACCTGGAATTCTGGAAAATCCTGGAATTGTTTTGAACTCGGAAAAATGATAGTTTGAATGTCCAGGATGGTGGAATGTGTTGAAGGTGGAATGGTTGGAATGGGTTGAAAAATGTGGAAATGGTGCAACTTGGAAAAATGTCCCATTCATTTTGAATGGGGAAAAATATCCCTGAAAACTGGGAATTCTTGGAAATGCAGGAATTTTTTTAAATTGTTGAAGGAGAGCACACAATTTTGAAAATGTTGAATATTTTGGAGTTGGAACGCTTTGAATCGGATGAAAAATTGTGAAACTTTGAAAAATGTCCCATTTATTTCAATGGGAATTTCATGAAAATGTGGGAATTTCGGGAAAAGCGGGAATTTTTTTTACAACATGTTAAAAGACTTGAATGTTGTGAATGAGTTGAAATGGTTGGTGTTGGGATTTTTCAAATCGGTGGAGAAATGTTGAAGTAGTAACATTTTTAATTGAAAAATGGTATTAAGGAATTCCAGGAATTTCAGGAAAACAGGGAATTTTTCCAGTTCAACAAACAACTTTGTTTTTTTTGTCCTGATTAAGAGGAATTATTTGACGGTTGAAGTGGGTTGAAAAGTAGTTTACAGAAAAAAGGGTGGAAATAGGGCTTTGCAAAACCTGGAATTCTGGAAAATCCTGGAATTGTTTTGAACTCGGAAAAATGATAGTTTGAATGTCCAGGATGGTGGAATGTGTTGAAGGTGGAATGGTTGGAATGGGTTGAAAAATGTGGAAATGGTGCAACTTGGAAAAATGTCCCATTCATTTTGAATGGGGAAAAATATCCCTGAAAACTGGGAATTCTTGGAAATGCAGGAATTTTTTTAAATTGTTGAAGGAGAGCACACAATTTTGAAAATGTTGAATATTTTGGAGTTGGAACGCTTTGAATCGGATGAAAAATTGTGAAACTTTGAAAAATGTCCCATTTATTTCAATGGGAATTTCATGAAAATGTGGGAATTTCGGGAAAAGCGGGAATTTTTTTTACAACATGTTAAAAGACTTGAATGTTGTGAATGAGTTGAAATGGTTGGTGTTGGGATTTTTCAAATCGGTGGAGAAATGTTGAAGTAGTAACATTTTTAATTGAAAAATGGTATTAAGGAATTCCAGGAATTTCAGGAAAACAGGGAATTTTTCCAGTTCAACAAACAACTTTGTTTTTTTTGTCCTGATTAAGAGGAATTATTTGACGGTTGAAGTGGGTTGAAAAGTAGTTTACAGAAAAAAGGGTGGAAATAGGGCTTTGCAAAACCTGGAATTCTGGAAAATCCTGGAATTGTTTTGAACTCGGAAAAATGATAGTTTGAATGTCCAGGATGGTGGAATGTGTTGAAGGTGGAATGGTTGGAATGGGTTGAAAAATGTGGAAATGGTGCAACTTGGAAAAATGTCCCATTCATTTTGAATGGGGAAAAATATCCCTGAAAACTGGGAATTCTTGGAAATGCAGGAATTTTTTTAAATTGTTGAAGGAGAGCACACAATTTTGAAAATGTTGAATATTTTGGAGTTGGAACGCTTTGAATCGGATGAAAAATTGTGAAACTTTGAAAAATGTCCCATTTATTTCAATGGGAATTTCATGAAAATGTGGGAATTTCGGGAAAAGCGGGAATTTTTTTTACAACATGTTAAAAGACTTGAATGTTGTGAATGAGTTGAAATGGTTGGTGTTGGGATTTTTCAAATCGGTGGAGAAATGTTGAAGTAGTAACATTTTTAATTGAGAAATGGTATTAAGGAATTCCAGGAATTTCAGGAAAACAGGGAATTTTTCCAGTTCAACAAACAACTTTGTTTTTTTTGTCCTGATTAAGAGGAATTATTTGACGGTTGAAGTGGGTTGAAAAGTAGTTTACAGAAAAAAGGGTGGAAATAGGGCTTTGCAAAACCTGGAATTCTGGAAAATCCTGGAATTGTTTTGAACTCGGAAAAATGATAGTTTGAATGTCCAGGATGGTGGAATGTGTTGAAGGTGGAATGGTTGGAATGGGTTGAAAAATGTGGAAATGGTGCAACTTGGAAAAATGTCCCATTCATTTTGAATGGGGAAAAATATCCCTGAAAACTGAGAATTCTTGGAAACGCGGGAATTTTTTAAAATTGTTGAAGGAGAGCACACGATTTTGAAAATGTTGAATATTTTGGAGTTGGAACGCTTTGAATGGGATGAAAAATTGTGGAACTTTGAAAAATGTCCCATTGATTTCAATGGGAATTTCATGAAAATGTGGGAATTTCGGGAAAAGCGGGAATTTTTTTTAGAAAATGTTAAAAGACTTGAATGTTCTGAATGAGTTGAAATGGTTGGTGTTGGGATTTTTGAAATCGGTGGAGAAATGTTGAAGTAGAAACATTTTTAATTGAGAAATGGTATTAAGGAATTCCAGGAATTTCGGGAAAACAGGGAATTTTTCCAGTTCAACAAACAACTTCGTTTTTTTTGTCCTGATTAAGAGGAATTATTTGACGGTTGAAGTGGGTTGAAAAGTAGTCGCTAGAAAAAAAGGGTGGAAATAGGGCTTTGCAAAACCTGGAATTCTGGAAAATCCTGGAATTGCTTTGAACTTGGAAAAATGATAGTTTGAATGTCCAGGATGAGTGGAATGTGTTGAAGGTGGAATGGTTGGAACGGGTTAAAGAATGTGGAAATGGTGCAACTTGGAAAAATGTCCCATTCATTTTGAATGGGGAAAAATATCCCTGAAAACTGGGAATTCTTGGAAATCCGGGAATTTTTTTAAATTGTTGAAGGAGAGCACACCATTTTGAAAATGTTGAATATTTTGGAGTTGGAACGCTTTGAATCGGATGAAAAATTGTGGAACTTTGAAAAATGTCCCATTGATTTCAATGGGAATTTCATGAAAATGTGGGAATTTCGGGAAAAGCGGGAATTTTTTTTTAGAAAATGTTAAAAGACTTGAATGTTCTGAATGAGTTGAAATGGTTGGTGTTAGGATTTTTCAAATCGGTGGAGAAATGTTGAAATTTCCCGGATTTCCAAGAATTCCCAGTTTTCAGGGATATTTTTCCCCATTCAAAATGAATGGGACATTTTTCCAAGTTGCACCATTTCCACATTTTTCAACCCGTTCCAACCATTCCACCTTCAACACATTCCACTCATCCTGGACATTCAAACTATCATTTTTCCGAGTTCAAAACAATTCCAGGATTTTCCAGAATTCCAGGTTTTGCAAAGCCCTATTTCCACCCTTTTTTTCTGGCGACTACTTTTCAACCCACTTCAACCGTCAAATAATTCCTCTTAATCAGGACAAAAAAAAACAAAGTTGTTTGTTGAACTGGAAAAATTCCCAGTTTTCCCAAAATTCCTGGAATTCCTTAATACCATTTCTCAATTAAAAATGTAACTACTTCAACATTTCTCGACTGATTTGAAAAATTCCAACACCAACCATTTTAACTCATTCAGAACATTCAAGTTTTTTAACATTTTCTAAAAAAAATTCCCGCTTTTCCCGAAATTCCCACATTTTCATGAAATTCCCATTGAAATCAATGGGACATTTTTCAAAGTTCCACAATTTTTCATCCCATTCAAAGCGTTCCAACTCCAAAATATTCAACATTTTCAAAATTGTGTGCTCTCCTTCAACAATTTAAAAAAATTCCCGCATTTCCAAGAATTCTCAGTTTTCAGGGATATTTTTCCCCATTCAAAATGAATGGGACATTTTTCCAAGTTGCACCATTTCCACATTTTTCAACCCATTCCAACCATTCCACCTTCAACACATTCCACTCATCCTGGACATTCAAACTATCATGTTTCCAAGTTCAAAACAATTCCAGGATTTTCCAGAATTCCAGGTTTTGCAAAGCCCTATTTCCACCCTTTTTTTCTGGCGACTACTTTTCAACCCACTTCAACCGTCAAATAATTCCTCTTAATAAGGACAAAAAAAAACAAAGTTGTTTGTTGAACTGGAAAAATTCCCAGTTTTCCCAAAATTCCTGGAATTCCTTAATACCATTTCTCAATTAAAAATGTAACTACTTCAACATTTCTCGACTGATTTGAAAAATTCCAACACCAACCATTTTAACTCATTCAGAACATTCAAGTTTTTTAACATTTTCTAAAAAAAATTCCCGCTTTTCCCGAAATTCCCACATTTTCATGAAATTCCCATTGAAATCAATGGGACATTTTTCAAAGTTCCACAATTTTTCATCCCATTCAAAGCGTTCCAACTCCAAAATATTCAACATTTTCAAAATTGTGTGCTCTCCTTCAACAATTTAAAAAAATTCCCGCATTTCCAAGAATTCTCAGTTTTCAGGGATATTTTTCCCCATTCAAAATGAATGGGACATTTTTCCAAGTTGCACCATTTCCACATTTTTCAACCCATTCCAACCATTCCACCTTCAACACATTCCACTCATCCTGGACATTCAAACTATCATTTTTCCGAGTTCAAAACAATTCCAGGATTTTCCAGAATTCCAGGTTTTGCAAAGCCCTATTTCCACCCTTTTTTTCTGGCGACTACTTTTCAACCCACTTCAATCGTCAAATAATTCCTCTTAATCAGGACAGAAAAAACAAAGTTGTTTGTTGAACTGGAAAAATTCCCTGTTTTCCTGAAATTCCTGGAATTCCTTAATACCATTTTTCAATTAAAAATGTTACTACTTCAACATTTCTCCACCGATTTGAAAAATCCCAACACCAACCATTTGAATTCATTCAGAACATTCAAGTCTTTTAACATTTTCTAAAAAAAATTCCCGCTTATCCCGAAATTCCCACATTTTCATGAAATGTCCCATTGAAATCAATGGGACATTTTTCAAAAATCCCCAATTTTTCATCCGATTCAAACCGTTCCAACTCCAAAATATTCAACATTTTCAAAATTGTGTGCTCTCCTTCAACAATTTAATAAATGTCCCTGATTTCCAAGAATTCACAGTTTTTAGGGATATTTTTTCCCCATTCAAAAGGAATGGGACATTTTTCCAAGTTGCACCATTTCCACATTTTTCAACCCATTCCAACCATTCCACCTTCAACACTCATCCTGGACATTCAAACTATCATTTTTACAAGTAAAAAAAAATTCCAGGATTTTCCAGAATTCCAGGTTTTGCAAAGCCCTATTTCCACCCTTTTTTCTGGCGACTACTCCTTCCACATTTTTCAACCGTTCCACCGTCAAATAATTCCTCTTAATCAGGACCAAAAAAAAAAAAAAAAAGTTGTTTGTTGACCTGGAAAAATTCCCGGTTTTCCCGAAATTCCTGGAATTCTTTATTACCATTTCTCGATTAAAAATTTTACTACTTCAACATTTCTCGACCGCTTTGAAAAATTCCAACACCAACCATTTGAACTCATTCCAAACATTGAAGTCTTTTAACATTTCCCCAAAAAATTCCCGCTTTTCCCAAATTTCCATGAAATTCCCATTTAAATCAATGGGACATTCTTCAAAGTTCCACACTTCCCACATTTTTCATCCGATTCAAACTGTTCCAACTTCAAAATATTCAGCCTGTTTGGGAATTGTGTGCTCTACTTCAACAATTCCCCCAAAAATTCCCGGATTTCCGAGAATTCCCAGTTTTCAGACACATTTTCCCCATTCAAAATGAATTTTCCATTTTTATAACTTCCACAATTTGCACATTTTCCAACCTATTCAAAACATTCCAACATCAACATACTCAAATCATCCTGGACATTCAAACTAACACTTTCCCAAGTTCCAAACCAAATTCCGGTTTTCCTGGAAATTCAAACTCTTCAACATTCAAACTATTCTGACATTCATACTACATCCTGTCAGCATTTCACTTCAACTTCAGCATTGGAGCATTCACACATCATCTAGTTATTGATAAACTCTTTAACTGTCAGTACCATTCTTTTGTTGTTGATTATAAGTACAGTAATAGTTTTGTTGTTGATTATAAGTACAGTAATAGTTCATTTTGTTGATTATAAGTGCAGTAATAGTTTTGTTGTTGATTATAAGTACAGTAATAGTTTTGTTGTTGATTACAAGTACAGTAATAGTTTTGTTGTTGATTATAAGTACAGTCATAGTTTTGTTGTTGATTATAAGTACAGTAATAGTTCATTTTGTTGATTATAAGTACAGTAATAGTTTATTTTGTTGATTATAAGTACAGTAATAGTTCATTTTGTTGATTATAAGTATAGTAATCGTTTTGTTGTTGATTATAAGTACAGTAATAGTTTTGTTGTTGATTATAAGTACAGTCATAGCTCATTTTGTTGATTATAAGTACAGTAATAGCTTGTTTTGTTGATTATAAGTACAGTAATAGTTCATTTTGTGGATTATACGTATAGTAATAGTTTTGTTGTTGATTATAAGTACAGTAATAGTTCATTTTGTTGATTATAAATACAGTAATAGTTCATGTTGTTGTTTATAAGTACCGTAATAGTTCTTTTAGTTGATTATAAGTACAGTAATAGTTCATTTAGTTGATTATAAGTACAGTAATAGTTTATTTTGTTGATTATAAGTACAGTAATAGTTTTGTTGTTGATTATATGTACAGTAATAGTTAATTTTGTTGATTATAATTATAGTAATAGTTTTGTTGTTGATTATAAGTACAGTAATAGTTTATTTTGTTGATTATAAGTACAGTAATAGTTTTGTTGTTGATTATAAGTACAGTAATAGTTCATTTTGTTGATTATAAGTACAGTAATAGTTCATTTAGTTGATTATAAGTACAATAATAGTTCATTTTGTTGATTACAAGTACGGTAATAGTTCATTTAGTTGATTACAAGTACAGTAATAGTTAATTTAGTTGATTATAAGTACAGTAATAGTTCATTTAGTTGATTATAAGTACAGTAATAGTTCATTTTGTTGATTATAAGTACAGTAATAGTTCATTTAGTTGATTATAAGTACAGTAATAGTTGATGTTGTTGATTATAAGTTCAGTAATAGTTCATTTTTTTGATTGTAAGTACAGTAATAGTTCATTTTGTTGTTGATTATAAGTACAGTAATAGTTCATTTTGTTGATTATAAGTACAGTAATAGTTCATTTTGTTGTTTATAAGTTCATTAATAGTTCATTTAGTTGATTATAAGTACAGCAATAGTTCATTTTGTTGATTATAAGTACAGTAATAGTTCATTTTGTTGATTATAAGTACAGTAATAGTTCATTTTGTTGATTACAAGTACGGTAATAGTTCATTTAGTTGATTACAAGTACAGTAATAGTTAATTTAGTTGATTATAAGTACAGTAATAGTTCATTTAGTTGATTATAAGTACAGTAATAGTTCATTTTGTTGATTATAAGTACAGTAATAGTTCATTTAGTTGATTATAAGTACAGTAATAGTTGATGTTGTTGATTATAAGTTCAGTAATAGTTCATTTTTTTGATTGTAAGTACAGTAATAGTTCATTTTGTTGTTGATTATAAGTACAGTAATAGTTCATTTTGTTGATTATAAGTACAGTAATAGTTCATTTTGTTGTTTATAAGTTCATTAATAGTTCATTTAGTTGATTATAAGTACAGCAATAGTTCATTTTGTTGATTATAAGTACAGTATTAGTTTATTTTGTTGATTATAAGTACAGTAATAGTTTATTTTGTTGATTATAAGTACAGTAATAGTTCATTTTGTTGATTATAAGTACAGTAATAGTTTTGTTGTTGATTATAAGTACAGTAATAGTTCATTTAGTTGATTATAAGTACAGTAATAGCTCATTTTGTTGATTATAAGTACAGTAATAGTTCATTTAGTTGATTATAAGTACAGTAATAGTTCATTTTGTTGATTATAAGTACAGTAATAGTTCATTTAGTTGATTATAAGTACAGTAATAGTTCATTTAGTTGATTATAAGTACAGTAATAGTTTTGTTGTTGATTATAAGTACAGTAATAGTTCATTTAGTTGATTATAAGTACAGTAATATTTCATGTTGTTGATTATAAGTACAGTAATAGTTCATTTTGTTGATTATAAGTACAGTAATAGTTCATTTAGTTGATAATAAGTACAGTAATAGTTCATTTAGTTGATTATAAGTACAGTAATAGTTCATTTAGTTGATTATAAGTACAGTAATAGTTCATTTAGTTGATTATAAGTACAGTAATAGTTCATTTAGTTGATTATAAGTACAGTGATATTTCATTTAGTTGATTATAAGTACAGTAATAGTTGATGTTGGGTGTCAGCAGGGTTTATTCTGGCAGAGAAGGTGACAGGTGAGAAGAGGTGGCTATTAATAAGAGTGGGCGGAGCTTGTTGGGCCGTGATGGCGGACGACAGCTGGAGGCCCAGAAAGAAGAACTCCATGGTTAAATAATAATCGTGTGAAACAAAACGTCTATAAAAAGGTCTTAATCGTTGTCTTTTAAGACCACACTTGGAGGTTCAAATTCCTTTTTTGCAACACAAATGTGGAGAGAAGACCAGGAAATAAATGTTATTTATAGCTGCTTTATTTTGAAACTACTCCCAGGTTTTGAGTTTGTGCCGTCAACAAACGTGAATACTCCGGTGCGGACCGGTAAATAATCACTAATATTCCTTTTGTTCCCCGGTCAAGACCACCGGCAGGTTCTGGAAGGTTCCTTGCTGGACTGGACTCCCTTCAAATTCCATCCGCTTGAGTTGTCCTAAAAGTGGCCATCTTGCCCGCAAGTTAGTCTCTCAGCACATCGCTGCTATAAATAGCCCCCGGCTTGAGTGACAGCGCCAGGTGGCACCAAGTGACCATTCCCTTAAAAAGCCATCAGCCTAGCTCACCCCCACCCACCCCTCCCCGCTAAAAGGCTATTTTGGGGTGGTGTCAAAGTGTTGGTGCAAAATGAGTCAAACATGGGACGGGGTTGGGTACTCACGTGGACGGCTGCGTTGGGACGGCGCCCACTGATGAAGCCGAGGCACTTCTTTATCCTCTTAAGTTGCTCCAAAGACTGCTGACCCCCACCCAAAAAGCACAACTACACCCGGTGTAGTTCTGTCCTGCTCCCTTCAGCCCAGGCCAGGCTGGGAATGCTCCAACAGCTCAGGGGGGCCGCACGGGTCCCCACCTTTTTATACTGGGGGGACGGCTACATTACCCCCCCAGGAGACGCCTCATTGGCTGCTCGGACAGGCGTGGGGCATCATGGGAAATGACCGCCGTTCAAACAACGCCCCCCCCCCTGGACCTCACCCTGTCATGCCAACCAACCTATGCCCCCACACACAGTCGCCACCATACCCCCCTCCCCCCCAATCGATGGATGGACTTGATCACACTATGAACACAAGCAGGAAGTGGATGGAGAAGGGGCGTGGTTAGACCACCGCTGACCAAAAGGAGGCAGGGGCTGTCAATAGGACCCGCCCCACACATACGTGGCCCCTCCCCTTGTTATAACACACTCATGGAGGCTGTTTACACAACTTCCGTCTTAAAGGGGACCGGTTATGCAAAACCAACTTTTCTTTACCAAATTGATGCCTGTTCTTGTATTTGGGATCTGAAAATGAAATGTTCAGTCGTTCACAAACAAGGACGGGGCGAGGGTCACCACTTTGTCAACAAATGCCCGAGCAAATTGTTTGAGAACAACATTTCTCAACAAGGAATTTAGGGATTTCACCATCTACGCTCCGTAATATCATCAAAAGGTTCAGAGAATGTGGAGAAATCACTGCACGTAAGCCATGATATTACACACCTTGGATCCCTCAGGCGGTACTGCATCAAAAAGCCACATCAGTGTGTAAAGGATATCACCACATGGGCTCAGGAACACTTCAGAAAACCACTGTCAGTAACTACAGTTGGTCGCTACATCTGTAAGTGCAAGTTAAAACTCTACTATGCAAAGCCAAAGCCATTTATCAACAACACCCAGAAATGCCGCTGGCTTCGTTGGGCCCGAGCTCATCTAAGACGGACTGATACAAAGTGGAAAAGTGTTCTGTGGTCTGACGACTCCACATTTCAAATAGTTTTTGGAAACTGTGGACGTCGTGTCCTCCGGACCAAAGAGGAAAAGAACCATCCGGATAGTTCTAGGGTGAAAGTGTAAAAGGCAGCATGTGTGATGGTATGGGGGTGTATTAGTGGTCAAGACATGTTCTAGGGTGAAAGTGTAAAAGGCAGCATGTGTGATGGTATGGGGGTGTATTAGTGGCCAAGACATGGGTAACTTACACATCTGTGAAGGCACCATTAATGCTGAAAGGTATATACAGCTTTTGGAGCAACATATTTATTGCCATCCAAGCAAAAGTACTCAATTTATTAAAGAAATATATTGGAGAAAAAGTACTCATTTCATTTAAGAAAAATATCGGAGAAAAAGTATTCATTTCATTTAGGAAACGTATCGGAGAAAAAGTACTCATTTCATTTAAGAAATATATCAGCGGAAAAGTACTCATTTCATTAAAGAAATATATCGGAGAAAAAGTACTTATTTCATTTAAGAAATATATCAGAGAAAAAGTACTCATTTCATTTAGGAAATATATCGGAGAAAAAGTACTCATTTAAATGAAGAAATATATAGGAGAAAAAGTACTCATTTCATTTAGGAAACATATCGGAGAAAAAGTACTCATTTAAATGAAGAAATATATCGGAGAAAAAGTACTCAATTCATTTAGGAAACGTATCTGAGATAAGGTACTCATTTCATTTAAGGAATATATCGGAGAAAAAGTACTCATTTCATTTAGGAAACGTATCGGAGAAAAAGGACTAATTTCATTTAAGAAATATATAGGAGAAAAAGTACTCATTTCATTTAAGAAATATATCGGATGAAAAAGTACTCATTACATTTAAGAAGTGCATCGGAGAAAAGTACTAAATTTATTTAAGAAATATATCGGAGAAAAAGTACTCATTTCATTTAAGAAATATATCAGGGAAAAAGTACTCATTTCATTTAGGAAACGTATCGGAGAAAAAGTACTCATTTCATTTAAGAAATATATCGGAGAAAAAGGACTCATTTCATTTAAGAAATATATAGGAGAAAAAGTACTCATTTCATTTAAGAAATATATCGGATGAAAAAGTACTCATTACATCTAAGAAATGTATCTGAGAAAAAGTACTAAATTTATTTAAGAAATATATCGGAGAAAAAGTACTCATTTCATTTAAGAAAAATATCAGGGAAAAAGTACTCATTTCATTTAAGAAATATATCGGAGAAAAAGTACTAAATTTATTTAAGAAATATATCGGAGAAAGAGTACTACTTTTATTTAGGAAACGTATTGGAGAAAAAGTACTCATTTCATTTAAGAAATACATCGGAGAAAAATTACTCATTTCATTTAGAAAATGTATCTGAGAAAAGGTACTCATTTCATTTAAGAAATATATCGGAGAAAAAGTACTCATTTCATTTAAGAAATATATCGGACAAAAAGTACTCATTTCATTTAAGAAATATATCGGAGAAAAAGTACTCATTTCATTTAGGAAACGTATCGGAGAAAAAGTACTCATTTCATTTAAGAAATATATCGGAGAAAAAGGACTCATTTCATTTAAGAAATATATAGGAGAAAAAGTACTCATTTCATTTAAGAAATATATCGGATGAAAAAGTACTCATTACATTTAAGAAATGTATCTGAGAAAAAGTACTAAATTTATTTAAGAAATATATCGGAGAAAAAGTACTCATTTCATTTAAGAAAAATATCAGGGAAAAAGTACTCATTTCATTTAAGAAATATATCGGAGAAAAAGTACTAAATGTATTTAAGAAATATATCGGAGAAAGAGTACTACTTTTATTTAGGAAACGTATTGGAGAAAAAGTACTCATTTCATTTAAGAAATACATCGGAGAAAAATTACTCATTTCATTTAGAAAATGTATCTGAGAAAAGGTACTCATTTCATTTAAGAAATATATCGGAGAAAAAGTACTCATTTCATTTAAGAAATATATGGGAGGAAAAGTGCTCATTTCATTTAAGAAATATATCGGAGAAAAAGTACTCATTTCATTTAGGAAACGTATCGGAAAAAAGTACTCATTAGATTTAAGAAACGTATCGGAGAAAAAGTACTCATTTCATATAAGAAATATATCGGAAAAGAGTACTCATTTCATTTAAGAAACGTATCGGAGAAAAAGTACTCATTACATTTAAGAAATATATCAGAGAAAAAGTACTCATTTAATTAAAGAATTATATCGGAGAAAAAGTACTCATTTATTTTAAGAAATATATCGGAGAAAAAGTACTCATTTAATTTAAGAAATATATCGGAGAAAAAGTACTCATTTCATTTAGGAAATATATCAGAGAAAAAGTACTCATTTCATTTAACAAATATATCGGAGAAAAAGTACTAAATTTATTTAAGAAATATATCGGAGAAAAAGCACCCATTTCATTTAATGAATATATTAGGGAAAAAGTACTCAATTAATTTAGGAAACGTATCGGACAAAAATAACTAATTTAATTTAAGAAATATATCGGAGAAAAAGGAATCATTTCATTTAAGAAATATATCGGAGAAAAAGTACTCATTTAATTAAAGCATTATATCGGAGAAAAAGTACTCATTTCATTTAAGAAATATATCGGAGAAAAAGTACTCATTTAATTTAAGAAATATATCGGAGAAAAACTACTCATTTAATTTAAGAAATATATCGGAGAAAAAGTACTCATTTCATTTAGGAAATATATCAGAGAAAAAGTACTCATTTCATTTAACAAATATATCGGAGAAAAAGTACTAAATTTATTTAAGAAATATGTCGGAGAAAAAGCACCCATTTCATTTAAGAAATATATTAGGGAAAAAGTACTCAATTAATTTAGGAAACGTATCGGACAAAAATAACTAATTTAATTTAAGAAATATATCGGAGAAAAATGACTCATTTCATTTAAGAAATATATAGGAGAAAAAGTACTCATTTAATTTAAGAAATATAGAGGAGGAAGAAGTACTCATTACATTTAAGAAATAAATCGGAGAAAAAGTACTGATTTCATTTAAGAAATATATCAGAGAAAAAGTACTGATTTCATTTAAGAAATATATCGGAGAAAAAGTACTCATTTCATTCAAGAAATATATCGGAGAAAAGTACTCATTTCATTCAAGAAATATATCAGAGAAAAAGTACTAAATTTATTTAAGAAATATATCGGAGAAAAAGTACTCATTTTATTTACGAAACGTATCGGAGAAAAAGTACTTATTTTATTTAAGAAATATTTCGAAGAAAAAGTACTCATTTCATTTAGGAAACGTATCGGAGAAAAAGTACTCATTTGATTGAAGAAATATATCGGAGAAAAAGTACTCATTTCATTTAGGAAACGTATCGGAGAAAAAGTACTCATTTGATTTAAGAAATATATCAGAGAAAAAGTACTCATTTCATGTACGAAATAAATCGGAGAAATAGTACTTGTTTCATTTAAGAAATATATCAGAGAAAAAGTACTGATTTCATTTAAGAAATATATCGGCGAAAAAGTACTACGTTTATTTAAGAAATATATCGGAGAAAAGTACTCATTTCATTCAAGAAATATATCAGAGAAAAAGTAGTACATTTATTTAAGAAATATATCGGAGAAAAGTAATCATTTCATTCAAGAAATATATCAGAGAAAAAGTACTAAATTTATTTAGGAAACGTATCGGAGAAAAAGTACTCATTTTATTTAAGAAATATTTCGAAGAAAAAGTACTAATTTCATGTAGGAAACGCAGTTCATTTGATTGAAGAAATATATCGGAGAAAAAGTACTCATTTCATTTAGGAAACGTATCGGATGAAAAGTACTCATTTCATTTAAGAAATATATAGGAGAAAAAGTACTCATTTCATTTAAGAAAATATCGGAGAAAAAGTACTCATTACATTAAAGAAATGTATCGGAGAAAAAGTACTAAATTTATTTAAGAAATATATCGGACAAAAAGTACTCATTTCATTTAAGAAATATATCGGAGAAAAAGTACTCATTTCATTTAAGAAATATATCGGAGAAAAAGTACTACATTTATTTAAGAAATATATCGGAGAAAAAGTACTCATTTCATTTAAGAAATACATCGGAGAAAAATTACTCATTTCATTTAGGAAACTTATCTGAGAAAAGGTACTCATTTCATTTAAGAAATATATCGGAGAAAAAGTAATCATTTCATTTAAGAAATATATCGGAGAAAAAGTACTAATTTCATTTAAGAAATATATCGGAGAAAAAGTACTAATTTCATTTAAGAAATATATCGGAGAAAAAGTACTCATATCATTCAGGAAACGTATCGGAGAAAAAGTACTCATTACATTTAAGAAACGTATCGGAGAAAAAGTACTCATTTCATTTAAGAAATATATCGAAAAAAGTACTCATTTCATTTAAGAAACGTATCGGAGAAAAAGTACTCATTTCATTTAAGAAATATATCGTAGAAAAAGTACTCATTTCATTTAAGAATTATATCAGAGAAAAAGTACTCATTTAATTTAAGAAATATATCGGAGAAAAAGTACTCATTTCATTTAAGAAATATATCAGAGAAAAAGTACTCATTTCATTTAAGAAATATATTGGAGAAAAGGTACTCATTTCATTTAAGAAATATATCGGAGAAAAAGTACTCAATTTATTTAAGAAATATATCCTAGGAAAAGTACTCATTTCATTTAAGAAATATATCGGAGAAAAAGTACTCATTTCATTTAAGAAATATATCGGAGAAAAAGTACTCATTTAATTTAAGAAATATATCGGAGAAAAACTACTCATTTAATTTAAGAAATATATCGGAGAAAAAGTACTCATTTCATTTAGGAAATATATCAGAGAAAAAGTACTCATTTCATTTAACAAATATATCGGAGAAAAAGTACTAAATTTATTTAAGAAATATGTCGGAGAAAAAGCACCCATTTCATTTAAGAAATATATTAGGGAAAAAGTACTCAATTAATTTAGGAAACGTATCGGACAAAAATAACTAATTTAATTTAAGAAATATATCGGAGAAAAATGACTCATTTCATTTAAGAAATATATAGGAGAAAAAGTACTCATTTAATTTAAGAAATATAGAGGAGGAAAAAGTACTCATTACATTTAAGAAATAAATCGGAGAAAAAGTACTGATTTCATTTAAGAAATATATCAGAGAAAAAGTACTGATTTCATTTAAGAAATATATCGGAGAAAAAGTACTCATTTCATTCAAGAAATATATCGGAGAAAAGTACTCATTTCATTCAAGAAATATATCAGAGAAAAAGTACTAAATTTATTTAAGAAATATATCGGAGAAAAAGTACTCATTTTATTTACGAAACGTATCGGAGAAAAAGTACTCATTTTATTTAAGAAATATTTCGAAGAAAAAGTACTCATTTCATTTAGGAAACGTATCGGAGAAAAAGTACTCATTTGATTGAAGAAATATATCGGAGAAAAAGTACTCATTTCATTTAGGAAACGTATCGGAGAAAAAGTACTCATTTCATTTAAGAAATATATCAGAGAAAAAGTACTCATTTCATGTACGAAATAAATCGGAGAAATAGTACTTGTTTCATTTAAGAAATATATCAGAGAAAAAGTACTGATTTCATTTAAGAAATATATCGGAGAAAAAGTACTACGTTTATTTAAGAAATATATCGGAGAAAAGTACTCATTTCATTCAAGAAATATATCAGAGAAAAAGTACTAAATTTATTTAAGAAATATATCGGAGAAAAGTAATCATTTCATTCAAGAAATATATCAGAGAAAAAGTACTAAATTTATTTAGGAAACGTATCGGAGAAAAAGTACTCATTTTATTTAAGAAATATTTCGAAGAAAAAGTACTAATTTCATGTAGGAAACGCAGTTCATTTGATTGAAGAAATATATCGGAGAAAAAGTACTCATTTCATTTAGGAAACGTATCGGATAAAAAGTACTCATTTCATTTAAGAAATATATAGGAGAAAAAGTACTCATTTCATTTAAGAAAATATCGGAGAAAAAGTACTCATTACATTAAAGAAATGTATCGGAGAAAAAGTACTAAATTTATTTAAGAAATATATCGGACAAAAAGTACTCATTTCATTTAAGAAATATATCGGAGAAAAAGTACTCATTTCATTTAAGAAATATATCGGAGAAAAAGTACTACATTTATTTAAGAAATATATCGGAGAAAAAGTACTCATTTCATTTAAGAAATATATCGGAGAAAAAGTACTACATTTATTTAAGAAATATATCGGAGAAAAAGTACTCATTTCATTTAAGAAATACATCGGAGAAAAATTACTCATTTCATTTAGGAAACTTATCTGAGAAAAGGTATTCATTTCATTTAAGAAATATATCGGAGAAAAAGTAATCATTTCATTTAAGAAATATATCGGAGAAAAAGTACTAATTTCATTTAAGAAATATATCGGAGAAAAAGTACTAATTTCATTTAAGAAATATATCGGAGAAAAAGTACTCATATCATTCAGGAAACGTATCGGAGAAAAAGTACTCATTACATTTAAGAAACGTATCGGAGAAAAAGTACTCATTACATTTAAGAAACGCATCGGAGAAAAAGTACTCATTTCATTTAAGAAATATATCGAAAAAAGTACTCATTTCATTTAAGAAACGTATCGGAAAAAAAGTACTCATTTCATTTAAGAAATATATCGGAGAAAAAGTACTCATTTCATTTAAGAATTATATCAGAGAAAAAGTACTCATTTAATTTAAGAAATATATCGGAGAAAAAGTACTCATTTCATTTAAGAAATATATCAGACAAAAAGTACTCATTTCATTTAAGAAATATATTGGAGAAAGGGTACTCATTTCATTTAAGAAATATATCGGAGAAAAAGTACTCAATTTATTTAAGAAATATATCCTAGGAAAAGTACTCATTTCATTTAAGAAATATATCGGAGAAAAAGTACTCATTTCATTTAAGAATTATATCAGAGAAAAAGTACTCATTTAATTTAAGAAATATATCGGAGAAAAAGTACTCATTTCATTTAAGAAATATATCAGAGAAAAAGTACTCATTTCATTTAAGAAATATATTGGAGAAAAGGTACTCATTTCATTTAAGAAATATATCGGAGAAAAAGTACTCAATTTATTTAAGAAATATATCCTAGGAAAAGTACTCATTTCATTTAAGAAATATATCGGAGAAAAAGTACTCATTTCATTTAGGAAATATATCAGAGAAAAAGTACTCATTTCATTTAACAAATATATCGGAGAAACAGTACTTAATTTATTTAAGAAATATGTCGGAGAAAAAGTACCCATTTCATTTAAGAAATATATGGGAGAAAAAGTACTCAATTCATTTAGGAAACGTATCAGACAAAAATAACTAATTTAATTCAAGAAATGTATCGGAGAAAAAGTACTCATTGTATTTAGGAAACGTATCGGAGAAAAAGTACTCATTTCATTTAGGAAACGTATCGGAGAAAAAGTACTCATTTCATTTACGAAATAAATCGGAGAAAAAGTACTGATTTCATTTAAGAAATATATCGGAGAAAAAGTACTGATTTCATTTAAGAAATATATCGGAGAAAAAGTACTACGTTTATTTAAGAAATATTTTGAAGAAAAAGTACTCATTTCATTTAGGAAACGTATCGGAGAAAAAGTACTCATTTTATTTAAGAAATATTTCGAAGAAAAAGTACTCATTTCATTTAGGAAACGTATCGGAGAAAAAAATACTCATTTAATTTAAGAAATATATCGGACAAAAAGTACTCATTTAGTACTACATTTATTTAAGAATTATATCGGAGAAAAATTACTCATTTCATTTAAGAAATATATCGGAGAAAAAGTATTAATTTCATTTAAGAAATGTATCGGCGAAAAAGTACTCATTTCATTTAGGAAATGTATCGGAGAAAAAGTACTCATTACATTCAAGAAATATATCAGAGAAAAAGTACTCATTTCATTTAAAAAAATATATCAGAGAAAAATTACTCGTTTCATTTAAGAAATATATCGGAGAAAAAGTACTACATTTATTTAAGCAATATATCGGAGAAAAAGTACTCATTTCATTTAAGAAATATATCGGAGAAAATGTACTCATTTCATTTAAGAAATATATCGGAGAAAAAGTACTACATTTATTTAACAAATATATCGGGGAAAAAGTACTCATTTCATTTAAGAAATATATCAGAGAAAAAGTACTCATTTTATTTAGGAAACGTATCGGAGAAAAAGTACTTATTTCATTTAGGAAACGTATCGGAGAAAAAGTACTCATTACATTCAAAAAATATATCAGAGGAAAAGTACTCATTTCATTTAAGAAATATATCGGAGAAAAAGTACTACATTTATTTAAGCAATATATCGGAGAAAAAGTACTCATGTCATTTAAGAAACGTATCGGAGAAAAAGTACTCATGTCATTTAAGAAACGTATCGGAGAAAAAGTACTCATTTCATTTAAGAAATATATCAGAGAAAAAGTACTGATTTCATTTAAGAAATATATCAGAGAAAAAGTACTGATTTCATTTAAGAAACATATCGGAGAAAAAGTACTACATTTATTTAAGAAATATATCAGGGGGAAAGTACTCATTTCATTTAAGAAATATATCGGAGAAAAAGTACTCATTTCATTTAGGAAATATATCAGAGAAAAAGTACTCATTTCATTTAACAAATATATCGGAGAAACAGTACTTAATTTATTTAAGAAATATGTCGGAGAAAAAGTACCCATTTCATTTAAGAAATATATGGGAGAAAAAGTACTCAATTCATTTAGGAAACGTATCAGACAAAAATAACTAATTTAATTCAAGAAATGTATCGGAGAAAAAGTACTCATTGTATTTAGGAAACGTATCGGAGAAAAAGTACTCATTTCATTTAGGAAACGTATCGGAGAAAAAGTACTCATTTCATTTACGAAATAAATCGGAGAAAAAGTACTGATTTCATTTAAGAAATATATCGGAGAAAAAGTACTGATTTCATTTAAGAAATATATCGGAGAAAAAGTACTACGTTTATTTAAGAAATATTTTGAAGAAAAAGTACTCATTTCATTTAGGAAACGTATCGGAGAAAAAGTACTCATTTTATTTAAGAAATATTTCGAAGAAAAAGTACTCATTTCATTTAGGAAACGTATCGGAGAAAAAAATACTCATTTAATTTAAGAAATATATCGGACAAAAAGTACTCATTTAGTACTACATTTATTTAAGAATTATATCGGAGAAAAATTACTCATTTCATTTAAGAAATATATCGGAGAAAAAGTATTAATTTCATTTAAGAAATGTATCGGCGAAAAAGTACTCATTTCATTTAGGAAATGTATCGGAGAAAAAGTACTCATTACATTCAAGAAATATATCAGAGAAAAAGTACTCATTTCATTTAAAAAAATATATCAGAGAAAAATTACTCGTTTCATTTAAGAAATATATCGGAGAAAAAGTACTACATTTATTTAAGCAATATATCGGAGAAAAAGTACTCATTTCATTTAAGAAATATATCGGAGAAAATGTACTCATTTCATTTAAGAAATATATCGGAGAAAAAGTACTACATTTATTTAACAAATATATCGGGGAAAAAGTACTCATTTCATTTAAGAAATATATCAGAGAAAAAGTACTCATTTTATTTAGGAAACGTATCGGAGAAAAAGTACTTATTTCATTTAGGAAACGTATCGGAGAAAAAGTACTCATTACATTCAAAAAATATATCAGAGGAAAAGTACTCATTTCATTTAAGAAATATATCGGAGAAAAAGTACTACATTTATTTAAGCAATATATCGGAGAAAAAGTACTCATGTCATTTAAGAAACGTATCGGAGAAAAAGTACTCATGTCATTTAAGAAACGTATCGGAGAAAAAGTACTCATTTCATTTAAGAAATATATCAGAGAAAAAGTACTGATTTCATTTAAGAAATATATCAGAGAAAAAGTACTGATTTCATTTAAGAAACATATCGGAGAAAAAGTACTACATTTATTTAAGAAATATATCAGGGGGAAAGTACTCATTTCATTTAAGAAATATATCAGAGAAAAAGTACTACATTTATTGAAGAAATATATCGGAGAAAAAGTACTCATTTTATTTAGGAAAGGTATCGGAGAAAAAGTACTCATTTCATTTAGGAAACGTATCGGAGAAAAAAATACTCATTTTAATTTAAGAAATATGTCGGAGAAAGAGTACTCATTTCATTTAAGAAATATAACAGAGAAAAAGTACTAAATTTATTTAAGAAATATATCGGACAAAAAGTACTCATTTAATTTAAGAAATTTATCTGAGAAAAAGTACTACATTTATTTAAGAAATATATTGGAGAAAAAGTACTCATTTCATTTAGGAAACGTATCGGAGAAAAAATACTTTTTTAGTTTCAAAAATATTTCATTTCAGAAACGTATTGGAAAAAAAGCTTTGATTTCATTTAAGAAATAGTTCATTTACAACACATATTAGGAAAAAATACTCATTTCATTTAAGAAATATATCGGAGAAAAAGTACTAAATTTATTTAAGAAATATATCAAAGAAAAAGTACTCATTTCATTTAAGAAATATATCGGAGAAAAAGTACTCATTTCATTTAAGAAATATATCGGAGAAAAAGTACTCATTTCATTTAAGAAATATATCGGATAAAAAGTACTCATTTTATTCAAGAAATATATCAGAGAAAAATACTCCTTTCATTTAGGAAACATATCAAAGTAAAAGTGCTTTTTTAATTTCGGAAAATATTTCATTTAAGAAATATATTAGTGAAAAAAATACTTATTTTATTAAGCAAACGTAACAAAGTAAATGCACTTTTTTAATTTCGGAAAATATTTCATTCACAAAATGTATTGGGGAAAAGTACTCATTTCATTTAACAAATTTATCGAAGAAAAATTCTCCTTTCATTTAGGAAACATAAAGTAAATGTGCTTTTTTATATTTCATTTAAGAAATATGTAGGAGAAAAAGTACTCATTTCATTTAAGAAATATATTGGACAAAAGTAACTAATTTCATTTCGGAAACGTATCAGATAAAAAGTACTCTTTTCATTTAAGAAATATATCGGGGAAAAAGTACTCATTTCATTTAAGAAATATATTGGACAAAAGTAACTAATTTCATTTCGGAAACGTATCAGATAAAAAGTACTCTTTTCATTTAAGAAATATATCGGGGAAAAAGTACTCATTTCATTTAAGAAATATATCGGATAAAAAGCACTCATTTTATTCAAGAAATATATCGGAGAAAAAGTACTCATTTCATTTAAGAAATATATCAGTAAAAAAAATACTAAATTTATGTAGGAAACGTAACGAAGTAAATGTACTTTTTTGAATTCGGAAAATATTTCATTTACGAAACGTATTGGGGAAAAGCACTCATTTCATTTAACAAATTTATTGGAGAAAAATACTAATTTCATTTGAAAAATGTATCAGAAAAAAGTACTCATTTCCTTTAGGAAATGTATCAAAGTAGTTGTACCTTTTTCATTCAGGAAAATATTTCATTTAAGAAACGTATCGGAGAAAAAGTACTCATTTCATTGAAAAAATATATCGTAGAAAAAGTACTAATTACATTTAAGAAATATGTAGGAGAAAAAGTACTCATTTCTTTAGTTAATATATCGGAGAAAAAGTACTCATTTCTTTAGGAAATATATCGTAGAAAAAGTACTCAATTTATTTAAAAAATATATCGGAGAAAAAGTACTCATTTCATTTAAGAAATATATCGGAGAAAAAGTACTAATTTCATTAAAGAAATATATCGGAGAAAAACTACTCATTTCATTTAAGAAACATATCAGTGAAAAAAATACTAATTTTATGTAGGAAACGTAACGAAGTAAATGTACTTTTTTAATTTCGGAAACTATTTCATTTACGAAACGTATTGGGGAAAAGTACTTATTTCATTTAACAAATATATCAGAGAAAAATACTAATTTCATTTGAAAAATGTATCAGAAAAAAGTACTCATTTCCTTTAGGAAATGTATCAAAGTAGTTGTACCTTTTTCATTCAGGAAAATATTTCATTTAAGAAACGTATCGAAAAAAAAGTACTCCATTTAAGAAATATATCGGAGAAAAAGTACTAATTTCATTTAAAAATATATCGGAGAAAAAGTACTCATTTCATTTAAGAAATATACAGGAGAAAAAGTACTCATTTCATTTAAGAAATATATCGGTGAAAAAGTACTAATTTCATTTAAGAAATATATCGGACAAAAAGTACTTATTTCATTTAGGAAATATATCGGAGAAAAAGTACTCAATTTATTTAAGAAATATATCGGAGAGAAAGTACTCATTTCATTTAGGAAACAAATTGAAGTAAATGTGCTTTTTTAATTTTGGAAAATACTTCATTTAAGAAATATATCGGAGAAAAAGTACTCATTACATTTAAGAAATATATCAGTGAAAAAAATAAAAATTTTATGTAGGAAACGTAACAAAGTAAATGTACTTTTTTAATTTCGGAAATTATTTAATGTACGAAACGTATTGGGGAAAAGTACTAATTTCATTTAACAAATATATCGGAGAAAAATACTAATTTCATTTGAAAAATGTATCAGAAAAAAGTACTCATTTCCTTTAGGAAATGTATCAAAGTAGTTGTACCTTTTTCATTCAGGAAAATATTTCATATAAGAAACGTATCGGAGAAAATGTACTCCATTTAATAAATTTATCGGAGAAAAAGTACTCATTAAATTTAAGAAATATATCGGAGAAAAAGTACTCATTTCATTTCAAAAATATATCGGAGAAAAAGTACTCATTTCATTTAAGAAATATATCGGTGAAAAAGGACTCATTTCCTTTAGGAAATGTATCAAAGTAGTTGTACCTTTTTCATTCAGGAAAATATTTAATTTAAGAAACGTATCGGAGAAAAAGTACTCATTTCATTTAAGAAATATATCGGAGAAAAAGTACTTATTTCGTTTAAGAAATATATCGGTGAAAAAGTACTCATTTCATTTAAGAAATATATCGGAGAAAAAGTAGTCATTTTTTTTAGGAAATATATCTGAGAAAAAGTACTCAATTTATTTAAGAAATATATCGGAGAAAAAGTAGTCATTTCATTTAGGAAACATATCGAAGTAAATGTGCTTTTTTAATTTCTGAAAATATTTCATTTAAGAACTATATCAGGGGAAAAAAAATACTAATTTTATGTAGGAAACGTAACGAAGTAAATTTACTTTTTTAATTTCGAAAATTATTTCATTTACGAAACGTAGTGGGGAAAAGTACTCATTTCATTTAACAAATATATCGGAGAAAAATACTAATTTAATTTGAAAAATGTATCAGAAAAAAGTACTAATTTCCTTCAGGAAATGTATCAAAGTAGTTGTACCTTTTTCATTCAGGAAAATATTTCATTTAAGAAATGTATCGGAGAAAAAGAACTCACTTCATTTAATAAATACATCAGAGAAAAAGTACTAATTTAATTGAATAAATACATCAGAGAAAAAGTACTCATTTCATTTAAGGAATATATCGGAGAAAAAGTACTTCTTTCATTTAAGAAATATATAGGAGAAAAAGTACTTATTTCGTTTAAGAAATATATCGGTGAAAAAGTACTCATTTCATTTAAGAAATATATCGGAGAAAAATTACTCATTTTATTTAGGAAATATATCTGAGAAAAAGTAATCAATTTATTTAAGAAATATATCGGAGAAAATATAGTCATTTCATTTAGGAAACATATCGAAGTAAATGTGCTTTTTTAATTTCTGAAAATATTTCATTTAAGAACTACATCAGGGGGAAAAAAATACTAATTTTATGTAGGAAACGTAACGAAGTAAATTTACTTTTTTAATTTCGAAAATTATTTCATTTACGAAACGTATTGGGGAAAAGTACTCATTTCATTTAACAAATATATCGGAGAAAAATACCAATTTCATTTGAAAAATGTATCAGAAAAAAGTACTAATTTCCTTCAGGAAATGTATCAAACTAGTTGTACCTTTTTCATTCAGGAAAATATTTCATTTAAGAAATGTATCGGAGAAAAAGAACTCACTTCATTTAATAAATACATCAGAGAAAAAGTACTAATTTAATTGAATAAATACATTAGAGAAAAAGTACTCATTTCATTTAAGGAATATATCGGAGAAAAAGTACTTCTTTCATTTATAAAATATATAGGAGAAAAAGTACTTACTTCATATAAAAAACATTTCATTTAAGAAATATTTCGGAGCAAAAGTACTCATTTCGTTGGAGAAATATATTGGAGAAAAAGTACTCTTTTAATATAGGAAATATCTGAGAAAAAGTAGCAGTTTCATTTAGAAAACATGTAATTGCAGAGATACGTCAGAGGATAAGTACTCACTTATCGTATCGGAGAAGAGAAATGTAATGGAGAAAAAGTTGTGTGAAATATTAATACTAGGCAATGTACTGTACGTGTACTGTAATTAGCTACTTTGCAGTACTGGATATATTGCTTCTTCCACCTGATCTGTGCTTAGTGAATAGAGCATTCCTGTCTTATTATTAGACTTAGACTTAAACAAACTTTAATGATCCACAAGGGAAATTGTTCAACACAGTAGCTCAGTTACAATGATGGAAAGTGTAAGGATGGAAAGGACAATGCAGGTATAAATAGACTAAGAAAGCTATAAAAAAATCTAACATATATACGAATATATACATATGTGTAAAGAATAATTTATACACAGATGTATTATATTATGTCTATAACATAAATACAATATAAACCAATGACCATGTACAATATTACAGTATATATGACAGCAGCAGCATAAAATAGAGAGTAGGTCCAGCAAGAAATAGAAAATAGATGTTATAAACATTATAAACAAAGAGAAGTAGCTAAGATGTCAGGTGTCAGGTAATAGGCAGATCTCATCTATTGCTCTATGGCGAGTGATTATACAGCTGGATGGAGTACGGAATGAAGGAGTTCTTGAATCGCACAGTGCCTGTTGGAGTATGAACTCCGCTGTCCCTTAATTGTCAGGTGGAGTGGGTGGGCAGGATTGTCCATGATGGCCAGCAGTTTGTCCAGTGTCCTCCTGTCCCTCACTGACACAAACGCTTTCAACTGCGTGCCAATAGTTTGGCCGGATTTCCGGATCAGTTTATCAATCCGGTTTGAGTCCCTTTTGCTGGCGCTGCTCCCCCAACCAACCTCTGCAAAGTACAGTGCACTGGCCACAACAGACTGATAAAAGATCTCCAACACACATTAAAGGACCTAAGCTTCCTCAGGAAAAAGAGTCTGCTCATGCCCTTCTTGTAAACAGCTTTGCAGTTGTCCTTCCAGTCCAGTCTGCTGTTCAAGTGGACTCCCAGGTACTTATACTGCTCCACTACTGCCACCTCCCGGCCCTGGATCTTGATGGGCTCCCCCGCGGTCACTCTCTTCCTGAAGTCGATGACCAGCTCCTTGGTCTTGTCCACATTAAGGACCAGATGGTTCGCCTGAGACCACTCCACAAAGTCAACGATCAGTGTCCTGTACTCCAATTCCCGTCCCTCTCCGATACACCCGACCACAGCAGAGTCGTCAGAGTATTTCTGCAGGTGGGAGGACCTGGAACTATACTGGAAGTCTGAGGTATACAGGGTGAACAGGAAAGGAGACAGGACGGTCCCCTGTGGAGCACCTACACCACTGACCACAGTATCCGACAGGGAGCTCCCCAGTCGCACAAACTGGGGCCTGTCAGACAAGTAATCAGTGATCCAGGAGACAATGGATGAACTGACACCCATCTGGAGCAACTTGTCACTCATCAGAATTGGCTGAATGGTGTTAAAGGAACTGGAGAAATCAAAAAACATGATCCTCACAGTGCCCCTCCCACCATCCAGGTGAGAGTGAGCATAATGCAGCAGGTAGATAACACTCCACTCCTACATGGGGCTTATATGCAAACTGTAGAGGATCCAGGGAAAGAGCCACCAGTGGTCTCAGCTGATCCAGCACAAGTCTCTCGAGGACCTTCATGACCTGGGACGTCAGGGCAACATGTCTGAAGTCATTTGAGCCCGATGGGATGGGCTTCTTGGGCACCGGCACTATGCAGCATGTTTTCTATAGCATTGGTATCCGTTCTAACTTCAGACTCAGGTTGAAGATGGACTGCAGGATCCCAGTTAGCTGAGCAGCGCAAGTCTTCAGGACCCAGGGGTTGACTCGGTCAGGGCCTGCTGACTTAGCTGGATTGACTTTCTCCAGCTGCCGTCTTACAAGTCCAGGTGTCAGACACACCGAGCTGGATTTCCCAGTGGGGGTGGAAGTGGGGGAGGGGGAAGGGGGGAAAGAAACTGCTGTGGCAGGTAACAGAGAAGGAGTTAGTGTGTTGAAGTTCAGGGGAGGTGTGAGAACAGGAGTAGTGGGGGGAGGGCCAGTAAGGGGTGCGTTGCTAAATCTATTGAAAAACAAATTCAGCTCGTTGGCTCTATCTACACCCCCATCCAGCAGTTTGGCTTTATTGTTGAAGCCTGTGATGGCCTTCATACCCTTCCAAACCTCACGAGTGTTGTTCTGTTTGAGTTTAGCTTCAAGCTTCCTTCTATAGGCATCTTTCCCTTGTTGAAGCTGAACTTTGAGCTGCCACTGAATCCTCTTCAACTCGTCCCGATCACCGGATCTGAAGGCTCCCTTCTTTTTATTTAGCAGCACCTTTAGCTGGCTGGTGATCCAGGGCTTGTTATTTGGGTAACAGTGGACAGTTTTTGTAGGGATGATGGAGTCCTCACAGAAATTGATGTAGTCAGTGATGCAATCTGTGAGGTTGTCAATATCTGTCCCATGAGGCTTACAGAGTACTTCCCGGTCTGTAGTCTCAAAGCAGTCTTGTAAGGCTATGCCCGCCTCAATACTCCTCATTTGCACTGATTTAGTTGAGATGGGCTGCCTCCTCACAGCAGGAACGTAATGAGGTGGTAAAAGCACCAGATTATGATCAGACCGTCCCAAGGGGGGCAGGGCAGTGGCGCTGTATGCATCTTTTTAATTAGCATACAGTAGGTCCAGAGTTTTATTTTCCCGTGTTGCACAGTGTACATATTGATGGAAAGTGGGTAAAATAGAGTCCAGAGAAACATGATTAAAGTCCCCCGAAAAGAGAATGAGGGCATCGGGATGTTTGGTCTGTTGCTTAGCAACAGCGGCGTGAATGGTGTCACAAGCAGCAGTTTCGTCAGCAGAAGGAGGAACATACACTCCAATGAAGACTACAGAAGTAAATTCCCTTGGCAAATAATACGGCCGAATTCCAACAGCCAGAAGTTCAATGTCCGGCGTACAAACACACTCCTTTACAGTAATATGAGCAGGATTACACCATCTCTCGTTCACAAAGATGGCAATCCCTCCGCCTTTTTTCTTACAGCTCAGGAGTGTGCTTCTGTCCGCCCGTGAGGTTGTGAAGCCGGGTAGAGACCCGCTGTGGTCCTGGAAGTCCGCGTGTAGCCAATTCTCAGTAAAGCACATGATGCTGCACACGGCGTACTCCTTTTGAGTTCGGGTGAGCCCAAACAATTCATCCATTTTGTTCGCCGAAGACCGCACGTTCCCCATGAGGACCGAGGGGATGGCAGGCTTAAATTTCCTTCTGTGCTCCTTCATCTTTATGCCGGCACGGCGTCCCCTGTGCTTTTTCCGTAGTTCCACGGGAAAGTCCGGCCGCGTTCCCCATAGCGCTGGTAAGGAGAGCGCAAACAGCTCCTCGCGGGTGTAAACAAAAGGTCTGCTGCTCCGCTGATCAAAGCCAAAAACAAAACGGCCCGAAAAGAAAAAGAAAAGTAACGAAAACACACAAAAGCGCCCAAGAACCATAATTAGTGGTTTATTTATGAAACATGAACGACATCGACTTGACGGTCATCCCGTTAAAAATCTGACCTGAACAGTTTGAAGTCGTGCAACCTCTGGTGCTTGCTGGTAACCTCAGCCAAGTCAAATTTGAGGTTTGGGGTCCCACCTTGTCGTGGTCTTCTGAGGGAAAGACACGTGCAGCATGGACCTGGCATGGCACGCAAGTACAACATGACTTGGGCAGCACCTGAAGAGGAAACACGTTGGAGCCATTAATGAAGTACAACATGACTTGGGCAGCACCTGAAGAGGAAACACGTAGGAGCCATGGATGAAGTACAACATGACTTGGGCAGCACCTGAAGAGGAAACATGTCGGAGCCATGGATGAAGTACAACATGACTTGGGCAGCACCTGAAGAGGAAACATGTCGGAGCCATGGATGAAGTACAACATGACTTGGGCAGCACCTGAAGAGGAAACATGTCGGAGCCATGGATGAAGTACAGCATGACTTGGGCAGCACCTGAAGAGGAAACATGTCGGAGCCATGGGTGAAGTACAGCATAACTTGGGCAGCACCTGAAGAGGAAACACGTTGGAGCCATGGATGAAGTACAACATGACTTGGGCAGCACCTGAAGAGGAAACACGTTGGAGCCATGGATGAAGGGAACTCACAGAAACCAGCACAAGCTTGTTCAGGATGTAAACAGCACATTTTATATGATTTATTTCTAAATAAAATACTGAAAAGGATAGAAATGTAGTTTGTCTCTTTTATCCGATTATTAATCGATTAATCGAAGTAATAATCGGCAGATTAATCCATTATCAAATTAGTTGTTCGTTGCAGTTTTAATGACCCTGTAATGAGATATTTGTGCTTAAATGTGTCCGAAAACAACAGATGTAGGTCATAACTTAAATGTTGCCGTTAAGCTAAACATGTAGTCTCTTCTCAAGGATAAGGCTATCACTCGGCATACCTCGGTCCAATTTGCTTCCTTTTGTCGTGCCAGAACTAATCCAGTCCACATGCGAATTTGGACTAAATTCACTCAGTGGCCTAGTGGTTAGAGTGCCCGCCCTGGGATCGGTAGGTTGTGAGTTCAAACCCCGGCCAAGTCATACCAAAGACTATAAAAATGTGAGACATTACCTCCCTGCTTGGCACTCAGCATCAAGGGTTGGAATTGGGGGTTAAGTCACCAAAATGATTCCCGGGCGCGACCACCGCTGCTGCTCACTGCTCCCCTCACCTCCTAGAGGGTGATCAAGGGTGATGGGTCAAATGCAGAGAATAATTTCGCCACACCTAGTCTGTGTGTGACAATCATTGGTACTTTAACTTTTAACTGTCAAACTATGGGGCCCTATTTTATTATGTGCTAAAATGAAATACCACTATTGACTTCAGCTGGTGGTTCGCTTTCTCCAAGACGAATTTAAACATACAGCATATGCAAAACATAACATGAGTTCATTAATACACGTCACCCTCCAAAGGTCCCAGAGGACCACAAATCGGACCAAGTCTTGGCGTTCCAAAAGGTCCGAAATGTACCCAAAGAGTCCGGGGGTGGGTGCCGGGGGCCACTTTGGCCAACCTATTTGTCAATGGGACAACTTGGGTTCTTTTTGGACCCCGTACAGGGCCTGGTAGATGCTCAAAAATCGGGATGAGGGTCCGGATTGGTGGGAAACAGCAGAGTACTTGGATTGTTTCCCTGGCTTGGAGACTCTCCCTAAGGACAGTGCGGTGAAGACACGACAAACTCCCTTCTTGTCTCTCATGGACACACACCTGTTGTTGTTGACTTTGGACTGACTCGCGACTGCACGACGTCAAGGCCGCGGAACAGAGACAGGCTTCCACACACACCTAACCTAACATAACCTATCCCATAACCCCGGAGGGTGGTTATGGTCAACAGACGATCTGTTGACCAGCTGTCTCCATCCCTCTCTGTGCTCAGCAGCTCTGATTGCCTCAGCGAGTTTCAGGTGAGTCCATTCTCCCATGTTATCTTCCCATCTTTTCTTTTGTCTCCCTGGTCTCCTGCCACCTTGTACGGTGCCTTGCAGGATGGTTTTTGCAAGGCCTGAGGATCTGGTGATGTATCACCTCAGTTTCCACTTTATGACCGTGGTGAGCAGGTCATCATGTGGGCCGATGGCTTGGCTGAACTTTTGCCGGACTTCTTTGTCTGTGACATGTTGGGTGTAGGAGATACCCATGAGTCTTCACACACACATGCATACACAAAAAATATACGCCCCACACACACACACCCTATCCAACGCCCTTGACGCGAATCCCTGAGGGGTGATGGATGGCTGGGCAGCGCCTGAAGAGCTGCAGCCCGTCACCGTGGCCCCTCACTCCCTCCCCTCTGTTGCTAGATATCTGGAGATGTACGTTGTAATATGTGTATGTGTTTTGCTATGGAGCTTTTTTCCCACTCCAGACTTGATTGTATTTTTTTACTCATCCTTCTGCAACGTTTACCTTTTACCCTTCTTTTATGTGGCGTCTTGTGGCGACCCATCAGCGTTCCTGTTGTGTAACCCTCTACACTGTTTGTTTGTCTCGTCTTGAAGGGGTTTGTGCTGAAAAACAAAGTTTTGTTGTACTTGTGCAATGACAATAAAGACCTACCTACCTACCTTTTAGCCCTGGTGTGAGTTGGGGAACACGGTGTATCAGTAGCGTGCAGGCAGAAGCAATTTAATGGCTATGAAGACTTGTTAAGGCACATTCCAGGGAAGGCAATTTTAATGAGATACTTCTTTGGCCCGTAGGGTCTCGTAAAGTCTTCAATACGTGGAAGAAATGTCAGCCGCATTCATGCAGCTCACAATATGACATTCCAACGCCTCATTGTCGCATCTATTTCATATCATCACAACATCATCTTCCACATAACTTATCCTATTATCGTCCTGTCAAACGTGTTTGCACGCACAACACTTAAGACCTTTAGTATTTAAGCAAAGAAGTCCAACAAACTACTGATATAATCCAGTTGAAGAAACTGTGTTTACAACCCAGGCTATTAGACTACAAAACCCCAGAAGCAGTGAAGTTGTCAGGTTGTGTAAATGCTAAATAAAAAGAGAATACAACAAATCCTTTTCAACTTATATTCGATTGAATAGACTGCAAGGACAAGATATTTCATGTTCACACTGAGAAACTTTGTTACTTTTTTGCAAATAATCATGAACTTAGAATGTAATGGCAGCAACACATTGCAACAAAGGCATTTTTACCACTGTGTTACATGGCCTTTCCTTTGAACAACACTCAGTAAAGGTTTGGGAAGTGAGGAGACACATTTTTTAAGTGGAATTATTTCCCATTCTTGCTTGATGTACAGCTTAAGTTGTTCAACAGTCTCCCTTCTCATATTTTAGCCTTCATATTTTCAATGTCTGGACTACAGGCAGGCCAGTCTAGTACCCACACTCTTTTACTATGAGGCCACGCTGTTGTAACACGTGGCTTGGCATCGTCTTGCTGAAATAAGCAGGGGCGTCCATGATAACGTTGCTTGGATGGCAACATATGTTGCTCCAAAACCTGTACGTGAAGTGAAGTGAAGTGAATTATATTTATATAGCGCTTTTCTCTAGTGACTCAAAGCGCTTTTACATAGTGAAAGCCAATATCTAAGTTACATTTAAAGCAGTGTGGGTGGCACTGGGAGCAGGTGGGTAAAGTGTCTTGCCCAAGGACACAACGGCAGTGACTAGGATGATGGAAGCGGGGATCAAACCTGGTACCCTCAAGTTGCTGGCACGGCCACTCTACCAACCGGGCTTTACCGCCCCATACGTACCTTTCAGCATTAATGGTGACTAATACACCCCCATACCGTATGGTTCTTTTCCTCTTTGTTCCGGAGGACACCACATCCACAGTTTCCAAAAAACAATTTGAAATGTGGACTCGCCAGACCACAGAAGCATTTCTGGGTGTTGTTGATAAATGGCTGTGGCTTTGCATAGTAGAGTTTTAACTTGCACTTACAGATGTAGCGACCAACTGTAGTTACTGACAGTGGTTTTCTGAAGTGATCCATGTGGTGATATCCTTTACACACTGATGTGGCTTTTTGATGCAGTACCGCCTAAGGGATCAAAGGTTTCTCCAGATTCACATAATTGAGTGTCAAAACAAAAGATTTCATAATAACCTCCGTAGGAAAAGTCACCTGGACATTATGGCACATTTGGAGATTTTTCCGAAAAGGACCGTAGTCAGACCCATGTGGTCTGTAAATGAGGCGCTCGCCCCCACCGAGACCTTAGCGGCGCTCACCCTTTAGAGCACAGCCGGAACTTCCTGGCTCTGAACCTATAGTTCTTCTCAGGTTTACATTTTCACACTTTGCGCTATTTTATGAAGCATTTCTCACATATTCTTTTTGTTGACATTGTTTTCCACGCTTGTGTTGACATTTCCTTTCCTTTCTGCCTTGATAGCTGAGAGGATTCCAATCAGAGGAAGGTTACATTTGAATTATTTTTTCATATAGATTTCTCCTAGACCTTATTTTCCATAGTTCATAAAAAATATGAATAATTACTGATATCATGCGATATAAAACACATATATATTGTGATATAGTTTTCAGCCGTAGCGTCTTCACCATACTTGGCAACCTTGAGACCTCCAATATCGGGAGGTGGGGGGTAGGTGGTGGGCTTGGGGTGGGGGTGGGGGGCGTGGTTGGGGGCGTGGTTATTTCTAGCTAGAATTCACCAACTCGAGTATTTCATATATATTTCATATATATATATATATATATATATATATATATATATATATATATATATATATATATATATATATATATATATATATATATATATATATATATATATATATATATATATATATATATATATGAAATACTTGACTTTCAGTGAATTCTAGCTATATAAATATATATATATATTTTTATTATTTTTTTACATTGAAAAAAAAACAAAAAACTTGAATTTCAGTGTTCCGGTGGCTATCCATTAGATGGCAGTATTGTCCTGTTTAACTTCTCCGTTCATGATGAGTATATCATTTCGGCCACCGTGTTCAAAGGAGATGTCTGTTCTACAAAATTTACAGGCAACATACACCTTCCCCTTCAAACTGTCCTGGATGAACTGAAATTCTTGTTTCCATTCGTTTTGGAACTTGCAAGCGTATTTCTTCATCTTGCTCGTCGACGGCGTCGCCATGTCTGTAACTTCCTCGTTCTTCTGCTTCGTCTCCTTGTTGTGTGCGCAGTTGTGCACTCTACTCTCTAAAAGCCCTAGATGTTATGACGTCATTGGGCAGGCAAGCTGTTTATATTGTGGGAAAGCGGACGTGAGAACAGGCTGTCCCCACTCAGGTCCGCATTGAGCTGGAGGGGGCGTGGCCTCCATCTCCGGCTGAATACCGGGAGTTTGTCGGGAGAAAATCTCTGCCGGGAGGTTCTCGGGAGAGGCGCTGAAAACGGGAGGGTTGGCAAGTATGGTCTTCACACATAATAGGGGGGCCCCCGCGGCTTGTGAGGCCCTTTGCACAGCGTACTGTATGAAAGGGTGACAATGAAGTCCAAGGTATGGCAGACATTTGAGGACCAACCAGACCAGTTTGGGAGCATGCCTTCTTCTGTCAGAGTTTATAGGTCCTTGTCTGCCTTCAGCAGCATCTTTTCTCCAGGGCAGCACCAGCTGACAACATCTCCATCAGCCAGAAGGTACGAGAAGATTACTTTACTAGAACATAAATATCTTTATATCTATTTAAGTCATTGGACCTTTAAACAACTTGAAAGCCAACATGATTTATCTATTTTATTGTTTGGAGCCACCATCACAAAAATAGTGCCACTTTTTTATTATAGGAAACAATTGTTACACTTTTTTAATCACTTTCATGGGAAGTAAATTGTTTAAAACACTTTTTTCGAGGATTTTCGAGATAAAGGGGAGGTGCGACACCGGCCGGTAGTTTACCAGGAGGTCAGAATCGAGGTTAGGTCTTTTGAGCAGAGGATGAATAAGCGCTGTTTTGAATGCTAGGGGAACAGTGCCGGAGGAAAGTGATACGTTTATAATATTTAGCACTTCTAATAAAATGTTATGATCGACGGTAGTATTTATCTATTTTATTATCTGGAGCCACCATCGCAAGAAAAGTCCCACTTTTTTTATTATAGGAAACAATTTTTACACTTTTTTAATCACAAAAAAGTCCCACTTTTTTATTATAGGAAACAATTTTTACACGTTTAATCACTTTCATGGGAAGTAAATTGTTTAAAAACACTTTTTTCGAGGATTTTCGAGATAAAGGGGAGGTGCGACACCGGCCGGTAGTTTACCATGAGGTCAGAATCGAGGTTAGGTCTTTTGAGCAGAGGATGAATAAGCGCTGTTTTGAATGCGAGGGGAAGAGTGCCAGAGGAAAGTGATACGTTTATAATATTTAGCACTTCTAATAAAATGTTATGATCGACGGTAGTATTTATCTATTTTATTATCTGGAGCCACCATCGCAAGAAAAGTCCCACTTTTTTTATTATAGGAAACAATTTTTACACTTTTTTAATCACAAAAAAGTCCCACTTTTTTATTATAGGAAACAATTTTTACACGTTTAATCACTTTCATGGGAAGTAAATTGTTTAAAAACACTTTTTTCGAGGATTTTCGAGATAAAGGGGAGGTGCGACACCGGCCGGTAGTTTACCATGAGGTCAGAATCGAGGTTAGGTCTTTTGAGCAGAGGATGACTAAGCGCTGTTTTGAATGCGAGGGGAAGAGTGCCAGAGGAAAGTGATACGTTTATAATATTTAGCACTTCTAATAAAATGTTATGATCGACGGTAGTATTTATCTATTTTATTATCTGGAGCCACCATCGCAAGAAAAGTCCTACTTTTTTTTATTATAGGAAACAACTTTTACACTTTTTTAATCACAAAAAAGTCCCACTTTTTTATTATAGGAAACCATTTTTACACTTTTTTAATCACAAAAAGTCCCACTTTTTTATTATAGGAAACAATTTTTACACTTTTTTAATCACAAAAAAGTCCCACTTTTTTATTATAGGAAACAATTTTTACACTTTTTTAATCACAAAAAAGTCCCACTTTTTTATTATAGGAAACAATTTTTACACTTTTTTAATCACAAAAAAGTCCCACTTTTTTATTATAGGAAACAATTTTTACACGTTTAATCACTTTCATGGGAAGTAAATTGTTTAAAACACTTTTTTCGAGGATTTTCGAGATAAAGGGGAGGTGCGACACCGGCCGGTAGTTTAGCATGAGGTCAGAATCGAGGTTAGGTCTTTTGAGCAGAGGATGAATAAGCGCCGTTTTGAATGCGAGGGGAACAGTGCCAGAGGAAAGTGATACGTTTATAATATTTAGCACTTCTAATAAAATGTTATGATCGACGGTAGTATTTATCTATTTTATTATCTGGAGCCACCATCGCAAGAAAAGTCCTACTTTTTTTTATTATAGGAAACAACTTTTACACTTTTTTAATCACAAAAAAGTCCCACTTTTTTATTATAGGAAACAATTTTTACACTTTTTTAATCACAAAAAAGTCCCACTTTTTTATTATAGGAAACAATTTTTACACGTTTAATCACAAAAAAGTCCCACTTTTTTTTTATAGGAAACAATTTTTACACTTTTTTAATCACAAAAAAGTCCCACTTTTTTATTATAGGAAACAATTTTTACACTTTTTTAATCACAAAAAAGTCCCACTTTTTTATTATAGGAAACAATTTTTACACTTTTTTAATCACAAAAAAGTCCCACTTTTTTATTGTAGGAAACAATTTTTACACTTTTTTAATCACAAAAAAGTCCCACTTTTTTATTATAGGAAACAATTTTTACACTTTTTTAATCACAAAAAAGTCCCACTTTTTTATTATAGGAAACAATTTTTACACTTTTTTAATCACAAAAAAGTCCCACTTTTTTATTATAGGAAACAATTTTTACACGTTTAATCACTTTCATGGGAAGTAAATTGTTTAAAACACTTTTTTCGAGGATTTTCGAGATAAAGGGGAGGTGCGACACCGGCCGGTAGTTTAGCATGAGGTCAGAATCAAAGTTAGGTCTTTTGAGCAGAGGATGAATAAGCGCTGTTTTGAATGCTAGGGGAACAGTGCCAGAGGAAAGTGATACGTTTATAATATTTAGCACTTCTAATAAAATGTTATGATCGACGGTAGTATTTATCTATTTTATTATCTGGAGCCACCATCGCAAGAAAAGTCCCACTTTTTTTGTTATAGGAAACAATTTTTACACTTTTTTAATCACAAAAAAGTCCCACTTTTTTATTATAGGAAACAATTTTTACACTTTTTTAATCACAAAAAAGTCCCACTTTTTTATTATAGGAAACAATTTTTACACGTTTAATCACTTTCATGGGAAGTAAATTGTTTAAAAACACTTTTTTCGAGGATTTTCGAGATAAAGGGGAGGTGCGACACCGGCCGGTAGTTTACCATGAGGTCAGAATCGAGGTTAGGTCTTTTGAGCAGAGGATGAATAAGCGCTGTTTTGAATGCGAGGGGAACAGTGCCAGAGGAAAGTGATACGTTTATAATATTTAGCACTTCTAATAAAATGTTATGATCGACGGTAGTATTTATCTATTTTATTATCTGGAGCCACCATCGCAAGAAAAGTCCTACTTTTTTTTATTATAGGAAACAACTTTTACAGTTTTTTAATCACAAAAAAGTCCCACTTTTTTATTATAGGAAACAATTTTTACACTTTTTTAATCACAAAAAAGTCCCACTTTTTTATTATAGGAAACAATTTTTACACTTTTTTAATCACAAAAAAGTCCCACTTTTTTATTATAGGAAACAATTTTTACACTTTTTTAATCACAAAAAAGTCCCACTTTTTTATTATAGGAAACCATTTTTACACGTTTAATCACTTTCATGGGAAGTAAATTGTTTAAAACACTTTTTTCGAGGATTTTCGAGATAAAGGGGAGGTGCGACACCGGCCGGTAGTTTACCATGAGGTCAGAATCAAGGTTAGGTCTTTTGAGCAGAGGATGAATAAGCGCTGTTTTGAATGCGAGGGGAACAGTGCCGGAGGAAAGTGATACGTTTATAATATTTAGCACTTCTAATAAAATGTTATGATCGACGGTAGTATTTATCTATTTTATTATCTGGAGCCACCATCGCAAAAAAAGTCCCACTTTTTTTATTATAGGAAACAATTTTTACACTTTTTTAATCACAAAAAAGTCCCACTTTTTTATTATAGGAAACAATTTTTACACGTTTAATCACTTTCATGGGAAGTAAATTGTTTAAAAACACTTTTTTCGAGGATTTTCGAGATAAAGGGGAGGTGCGACACCGGCCGGTAGTTTACCATGAGGTCAGAATCGAGGTTAGGTCTTTTGAGCAGAGGATGAATAAGCGCTGTTTTGAATGCGAGGGGAAGAGTGCCAGAGGAAAGTGATACGTTTATAATATTTAGCACTTCTAATAAAATGTTATGATCGACGGTAGTATTTATCTATTTTATTATCTGGAGCCACCATCGCAAGAAAAGTCCTACTTTTTTTTATTATAGGAAACAACTTTTACACTTTTTTAATCACAAAAAAGTCCCACTTTTTTATTATAGGAAACCATTTTTACACTTTTTTAATCACAAAAAGTCCCACTTTTTTATTATAGGAAACAATTTTTACACTTTTTTAATCACAAAAAAGTCCCACTTTTTTATTATAGGAAACAATTTTTACACTTTTTTAATCACAAAAAAGTCCCACTTTTTTATTATAGGAAACAATTTTTACACGTTTAATCACTTTCATGGGAAG
>NC_084744.1:914404-933074 GCF_033978785.1 Entelurus aequoreus
CATAATCTAATAAAATGTTTTTGTAAAGGTTTATACATAAATTATTTTTTGATTTCCAATTCATGAGAATAGTTTTCTTGGCGATGCCTATTGCATTTATAAGGAGGTATGTTTTGTTTATATCAAAGTCAGTTGCGGAGAGATCACCCAACAGGCAGAGTGCGGGGGAGATGGGAATAGGAATCTCTAACGCTAATGATAGGTTCTCGCACACTCCAAGCCAAAAGTTACTCACGGGAGCACAGGACCACATTGAGTGTTAGTAGTTATCTACCTTATTATCTGAGCAGTGTACACAAATGTTAGAATCGGCTAAACCCATTTTATACATTCTTAGACCGGTGTAATGTATTCTGTAAAGTATTTTGAGCTGAATCAGTCGTAAATTTGGATTCTTAATCAAACGAGAAGTATTGAGGCATATTTGTTTCCAGAATTCTGGGTCAAGGCTTGTGGATACGTCTGAGTGCCATTTGGAAGTTGGGATACTTATTGTGTTATCTATTTTTGATAAGAGAGCATATAATTTGGATAAAGCTTTGGGGGCAGATGTTTTGAAGAATTTAACGGTCGTAGGATTACTTTCCCATGTTGTTTTGTTGAATCTTTCGCTAATTACAGATTTGATTTGTATATATTCTAGGAATTTATTAGGATTGATTGCATATTGTGTTATTAAACTTTTAAAAGAGATAAAACTGTTTGCATTGATGATATCCCCAAGACATCTGACTCCTTTATCATACCATGTTGGAAAGTTCAATGGCTTCTTGTTTAAAAGAAAATCAGGATTATTCCAAATAGGCGTAAATTGACAGGGAGTGAGCGGGGATCCAGTTATTTTCAAAAACTCCCACCAAGCTGTTAAAGGCCTACTGAAAGCCACTACTAGCGACCACGCAGTCTGATAGTTTATATATCAATGATGAAATCTTAACATTGCAACACATGCCAATACGGCCGGGTTAACTTATAAAGTGACATTTTAAAATTCCCGGGAAATATCCGGCTGAAACATCGCGGTATGATGACGTGTGCGCGTGACGAAGTCCGAGTAACGGAAGTTATGGTACCCCGTAGAATCCTATACAAAAAGCTCTGTTTTAATTTCATAATTCCACAGTATTTTGGACATCTTTTGCAATTTGTTTAATGAACAATGAAGGATGCAAAGAAGACAGTTGTAGGTGGGATCAGTGTATTAGCAGCGGACTACAGCAACACAACCAGGAGGACTTTGTTGGAGCGCTAGCCGCGCTAGCCGCGCTAGCCGCCGACTTCACCTTGACTTCCTACGTCTCCGGGCCGCCAAACGCATCGGGTGAAGTCCTTTGTCCTTCTGCCGATCGCTGGAACGCAGGTGAGCACGGGTGTTGATGAGCAAATGAGGGCTGGCTGGCGTAGGTGGAGAGCTAATGTTTTTAGCATAGCTCTGTGCAGTCCGGTTGCTAAGTTAGCTTCAATAGCGTCGTTAGCACAGCATTGTTAACCTTCGCCAGCCTGGAAAGCATTAACCGTGTATTTACATGTCCACGGTTTAATAGTATTGTTGATTTTCTATCTATCCTTCCAGTCAGGGGTTTATTTCTTTTGTTTCTATATGCAGTTAAAGCAAGATGCTATCACGTTAGCTCGTAGCTAAAGCATTTCGCCGATGTATTGTCGTGGAAATAAAAGGCACTGAATGTCCATTTCGTGTTCTCGACTCTCATTTTCAAGAGGATATAGTATCCCAGGTGGTTTAAAATACAAATCTGTGATCCACAATAGAAAAAGGAGAGAGTGTGGAATCCAATGAGCCAGCTTGTACCTAAGTTACGGTCAGAGCGAAAAAAGATACGTCCATCACTGCCTCTCAAGTCATTCACTGTAACGTTCCTCATCTACGAATCTTTCATCCTCGCTCAAATTAATGGGGTAATCATCACTTTCTCGGTCCGAATCTCTCTCGCTCCATTGTAAACAACGGGGAATTGTGAGGAATACTAGCTCCTGTGACGTCACGCTACTTCCGCTACAGGCAAGGCTTTTTTTTTATCAGCGAGCAAAAGTTGCCAACTTTATCGTCGATTTTCTCTACTAAATCCTTTCAGCAAAAATATGGCAATATCACGAAATGATCAAGTATGACACATAGAATGGATCTGCTATTCCCGTTTAAATAAAAAAAAAATCATTTCAGTAGGCCTTTAAGGTAGTGCATATATTAATACTTTTGAAGCAGTTGTGTTTTCGGAGAATTTGGCTAATAAAGGGCAAGTTAGAAATTGGGATCTCCTGGCTAAGTGATTGTTCAATCTCTAACCATAAACTATCTAATAAAGTGGGATTGGTCCATTTTAGTATATATTGTAGTTTATTTGCAAGGAAGTAATATGAAAAGTTTGGGAGTTCTAGACCCCCGTATTCTTTTGGTTTTTGTAAAGTTTTAAGGCTGATTCGTGCTGGTTTACTCTTCCAAATAAACTGATTGATGTGTGAGTCTAGTGATTTAAACCAGATTTGAGAAGGTTTGGTTGGAATCATTGAAAAGAGATAATTAACCCTAGGCAAGACCATCATTTTCACGGTAGAAACCCTTCCCATAAGTGAGATTGGCAGTGCTTTCCAACGCGCCAGATCATCCTCAATCAATTTTAAGATTGGGGAGTAATTCAAGCGATTCAGATCTGACAATGTGGAGGAAATATTGATTCCCAGGTATTTAATGTTCCCTTTGTGCAGTGGAATCGATGAGGTGCTCTGGAAGTCAAAATGTATTGGTAACACAGTAGATTTGGACCAGTTGATTGAGTAATCTGAAATAGAACTGAATTTATTGATAAGTGAGATTGCATCTTGAAGAGAAGAATGTGGATTTTGTAAGAAAAGTAATACATCATCAGCATAAAGGCTTATTTTATGATGAACGGTTGCGGTATGGATGCCTTTAATATTTGCATGCTGTCAAATTGCGGTTGCAAGAGGTTCAATAAATATAGCAAACAGTGACGGAGAAAGTGGACACCCTTGCCTTGTGCCCCTCATAAGATTAAACCTTGGAGAGATTTGGCTATTCGTTCTAACCGAGGCTGTAGGGAAACTATATAGGACCTTGATCCATTCTATAAATGAGTCTCCAAATCCAAATTTCTGTAGAGTAGCTAAAAGAAAATTCCAATTCACTCTATCAAATGCTTTTTCAGCATCTAATGAAACAACAGCTGTTTTTAAATGATGAATAACAGAATAGTCTATCACATTGAGTAGACGGCGAACATTGTTGGACGATTGTCTCTCTTTGATGAAACCTGTTTGATCAGGATGTACTATATATGGAGTGACTTTTTCTAATCTTTGAGCTAATACTTTGCAGATAATTTTAAGATCAGCATTAATCAGGGAGATTGGCCGGTAACTGGATGGAAGTGTTGGGTCTTTATCAGGTTTTAGCAAGAGACTGATTGTGGCAGAGTTCATATTTGGAGGAAGGAATGAGTTTTCTTTAATCTCTAAAGCCATTTTTGTAAATATCGGAGCTAGCAGTGACCAAAATGTTTTGTAGAACTCCACAGGGAACCCATCAGGCCCTGGTGCTTTATTGTTTGGCATCTGTTGAAGAGCATCGTGAAGTTCATCTACAGAAATAGCAAGATCTAAATTTGATACCTGCCTCGTATTTAATTTAGGTAAGTCTATACCATTGAGAAATGTCTCAATGTCTGAAAGAGATGGGTCAATCTGGGGTGTATACAAGTTTCTGTAAAAGTCTCTAAATATGGAGTTAATTTCCTCAGGAACATGTGAAATGTTCCCAGCTGAATCCTTAATGGATAGTATGGAGCTTTATTCTTTGTTTAATTTTAGTTGGTTAGCCAAATATTTGCTTGGTTTATTGTCATGTTCAAATTTATCTAAGCGTAACCTCTGGAGCAGGAATTGAGTTTTCTTATCAATTATTTCTCTTAAATCTAATTTGAGTTTTCTCAGTTCATTCAGAGTATGTTCATTTTGTGAGTTCGCATAAGCTATTTCTAATATTTGTATTTCATTTTCAAGTTCCTGCTCTAGTAAACGTTCCTTTTTTTTCTTGTATGATGAATAAGAAATAATTTTTCCTCGCATAACTACTTTTGCGGCCTCCCAGAGAATGCACGCCGTGATTTCTGGTTGATCATTAAAATCTAAAAAATCTGTCCATTCTTTCTCAAAATAGTTGAGGAAGTCTGGGTCCTTTAGTAGTGATGTATTAAGTCTCCATTGTTTTATAGGTGCAGTTATAGTTTTGTTAGTGAGGGAAAGTGAGACAGGTGCATGGTCACTGATGATGATAGGATGAATGTGAATGTTTGCGATATCAGATAAAATTGAGCTACTAGTTAAAAAGTAATCAATGCGAGAGAATGAGTGGTGAACTGGGGAAAAATAAGTGTATTCCCTAAGAGTGTGGTGATAAGAACGCCAGGCATCGCAAAGACCATAATCCTTCATATATTGCTTAAGTATTACCACTGATTGAGACTCACGGTGACTCCCAGTCACTCTGGACCGATCTATATTTGGATTAAATACTAAGTTGAGGTCCCCTCCTAGAATCAAGCAGTGGTTTGAGTGAGGAGAAAGTGAAGAGAAGAAAGTGTGAAAAAAGGAGGGGTCATCAACATTTGGACCATAAATGTTGGCGATACATAAGTTTCTCCCGTCAACAGAAATATTAAGAATGATGTATCTTCCCTCTATGTCAGTAATGGAGTGATGGAATGTAAAGTTGACCTTTCTACTAATGAGAATGGCGACGCCTCTCTGTTTGGAGTTGTAACTAGCAAAGTATGTGTGTGGGTATTGCCATGAATGCAGTTTTGAGGTATCGGACTTGGAGAGGTGAGTCTCTTGTAGTAAAGCAATGTCTGCTTGCATACTCTTCAAATGATTAAGAATTTGTATATTTTTTTCCTTTGACCCGACTCCACGCACATTCCAAGTGACAAACTGAACAGTGGACATACTAAACTAGACTGTAACTAAGTGTGTGGATGTATGTGTGTACTTGATGTGTAAATAATGTATCTAAATGTAAGCCTATCATGCATATATGTAGGTGTGTATAGTTGTGCATGTATTAGCTGTGAGTGTAAATGCTGATGACGACAAGGGGACACACACAACAGGTGGAGAAATAGAAAGAGAGTTATGTTGTACAGGGCTTACTCATTTCCTCTTTCTGCTGTAAAAATGGTGAATGATCCACTTGACACTCCTGTGGGGAAACTTTGCTTTGATCAGAAAAATAACAGAAAAATCCGCAGCTTATTCCAAAATGATTGTGTGTCTGTCTCCTATGTAATTGCGCTCTGGAATAATATTGTGAATGACATCTGCTGGGTCAAAACATGGTCCCTTCCTAACAGATATTTACTTACCAACAAAGTCAAAGAGATATCTTTTAAAATCATTCATCGTTATTACCCTGTAAAGACTGTGATGGTTAGATACAAGAAGGACATTGATGTTACCTGCACCTTATGTAACATGCATCCAGACACTGTTTACCAGCTGTTTTGGACTTGTGAAAGCACTCCATCACTATGGCAGGGCATCTGTCGCTTCATCCTGGACAATATTCATGACACATTTGTGCTTTGTTTTAAAGATGTGATATTTGGTTTTACACTATATGAACAAAAATTTGAAAAGGAATTTTACCTTTGCAACCTCATTATACTATTGGCTAAGTTTTATATTCATAAATGTAAGTTTCTCAATACCCGACCTGTCTTTTGTGCCTTTAAAAAAGAGTTAGAACTGTACATTAAGACACTCTCTACCTCTAGCAACCAGAAAGCTGTGAAGACGATTATGCTGTGTTCCAAATTTGAGTTGTTTACTGAAATTGAGTGAGCCTATGTCTTTGCACTTTATTTATATTATATATATGTTGCTATTTTAGTTACTTTGAATTTATAACCCCTGGCGCTGCTTTGTATTCTTTTTGTACTGTTTTGTACTACTTTTGTACTTATTTGATTGTTGAAATGTTGAAATGTATAAATAAAACTTTTTAAAAAAAAAAAAAGAAAAAAAAAAAAGAAAAAAAAAGAAATAGAAAGAGAAAAACAAAACAAAAAACATAAAAGAAAAAGAAAAGAAGAGAGTGGTGGATTGAACAGGTAGTGAAATAAGTAACATAAAAAGGAAAACAAAAAAGTAAAACAGTAAACATGTTGGTTTACCAAAGAGAGAGAGAGAGCGTATGAGGTTTACGTGTGCGCTATGATGACGCACAGGTGTGTTGTGAGCAAGAGGGGGGGGGGGGAAAGAGGAGGGATTGAAGCATAATGAAATAACAAAAACAAAATACAACATTTACCGTGTTTCAGGACGCTAATAATACAGCCACGGCGTGGCTTCCGGATCACGGTAAAGTTGGCCGTTGATGAAAAGTTTATCCGACCGCGATGACTGCACGGCATCCTTCGGTGATAAACTTCTTGCGAAGCGGAAACAAATGGCGTCGCCGGTCGAGAATTTCCTTAGGAAACTGGTCGTTGATGCTGAAGTTGGATCCTTTCAGCTCTCTACTCTGGTTCCTCACTCGCTCCTTCTGCTTGAAGTCTTCCAATTTGGCTATGATGGGTCTCGGCCTCCTGTTCTCCGGCTTTTTGTCTCCAAGCCGGTGGACGCGATGGAAGGTGATGTTCCTGATGGTGTCTGCTGGAAGCTTGAGCTGATGTTCCATGAAGGACTTGATGGTTTCCCTCTGGATCTTCCTCGCTCTTTTCCGGTATCCCCGCGAAGACCAGATTGTCCCTCATGCTTCTCGCCTGGAGGTCCAGCATCGTCTCCTTCATGCTCCTGTTGTCCCGGGTGAGTTGCGTCAACTCCGTCGGTGAGGGATTTAACAGTCTCACGAAGAGCGGCGTTCTCCTTGGCGAGAGACATGACCTGCTGTTGTCCGAATTCCAAACTCTCACGGATGGCTTGGAATTCCTTGTGGAGCACCTCAACAAGTGCGAGGCGGCCATCCAAACAAGTCAGCCTCTTGTCGATGGAATCCAGGATGTCGGTGAAGTTTGTACCGGGTGGTGACACATGGCCAGGTGAGTCCTCCGGGCGGCTTCTTTTAGACGTTGGCGTCTTAGATGGCTTCCCCATGACGAGACGGTCGTAGCACTCTTCGATGTAGCCTTCAAGTGCCTCCAGATTTTGATATTTAAGTTTTATTTGCTTTATTTTCTGAATGAATCAGAATTGTTTGGCAGCTGAGTGTGCCACTTGACTCTATTTTTTTTTCCCGCGTCACGTACGCTCTCTCTCGCGAGACTACAGCATTACTGACGCATCTGCCAGCCAGAGGATGAATAAGCGCTGTTTTGAATGCTAGGGGAACAGTGCCGGAGGAAAGTGATACGTTTATAATATTTAGCACTTTTAATAAAATGTTATGATCGACAGTAGTATTTATCTATTTTAGTATTTGGAGCCACCATCGCAAAAAAAGTCCTACTTTTTTTTATTATAGGAAACAACTTTTACACTTTTTTAATCACAAAATAGTCCCACTTTTTTATTATAGGAAACAATTTTTACACGTTTAATCACTTTCATGGGAAGTAAATTGTTTAAAACACTTTTTTTCGAGGATTTTCGAGATAAAGGGGAGGTGCGACACCGGGCGGTAGTTTAGCATGAGGTCAGAATCGAGTTAGGTCTTTTGAGGAGAGGATGAATAAGCGCTGTTTTGAATGCGAGGGGAACAGTGCCGAGGAAAGTGATACGTTTATAATATTTAGCACTTCTAATAAAATGTTATGATCGACGGTAGTATTTATCTATTTTATTATCTGGAGCCAACACCATCGCAAGAAAAGTCCTACTTTTTTTTATTATAGGAAACCAACTTTTACACTTTTTTAATCACAAAAAAGTCCCACTTTTTTATTATAGGAAACCATTTTTACACTTTTTTAATCACAAAAAAAATCCCACTTTTTTTTTATAGGAAACCATTTTTACACTTTTTTAATCACAAAAAAGTCCCACTTTTTATTATAGGAAACAATTTTTACCCTTTTTTAATCACAAAAAAGTCCCACTTTTTTATTATAGGAAACCATTTTTACACTTTTTTAATCACAAAAAAGTCCCACTTTTTATTATAGGAAACAATTTTTACACGTTTAATCACTTTCATGGAAGTAAATTGTTTAAAACACTTTTTTCGAGGATTTTCGAGATAAAGGGGAGGTGCGACACTGGCCGGTAGTTTACCATGAGGTCAGAATCGAGGTTAGGTCTTTTGAGCAGAGGATGAATAAGCGCTGTTTTGAATGCGAGGGGAACAGTGCCGGAGGAAAGTGATACGTTTATAATATTTAGCACTTCTAATAAATGTTATGATCGACAGTAGTATTTATCTATTTTAGTATTTGGAGCCACCATCGCAAAAAAAAAGTCCCTACTTTTTTTTATTATAGGAAACAACTTTTACACTTTTTTAATCACAAAAAAGTCCCACTTTTTTATTATAGGAAACAATTTTTACACTTTTTTTAATCACAAAAAAGTCCCACTTTTTATTATAGGAAACAATTTTTACACTTTTTTAATCACAAAAAGTCCCACTTTTTTATTATAGGAAACAATTTTTACACGTTTAATCACTTTCATGGGAAGTAAATTGTTTAAAACACTTTTTTCGAGGATTTTCGAGATAAAGGGGGAGGTGCGACACTGGCCGGTAGTTTACCATGAGGTCAGAATCGAGGTTAGGTCTTTTGAGCAGAGGATGAATAAGCGCTGTTTTGAATGTGAGGGGAACAGTGCCGGAGGAAAGTGATACGTTTATAATATTTAGCACTCTAATAAAATGTTATGATCGACGGTAGTATTTATCTATTTTATTATCTGGAGCCACCATCGCAAGAAAAGTCCTACTTTTTTTATTATAGGAAACAACTTTTACACTTTTTTAATCACAAAAAAGTCCCACTTTTTTATTATAGGAAACCATTTTTACACTTTTTTAATCACAAAAAAATCCCACTTTTTTTTTATAGGAAACCATTTTTACACTTTTTTAATCACAAAAAAGTCCCACTTTTTTATTATAGGAAACAATTTTTACCCTTTTTTAATCACAAAAAAGTCCCACTTTTTTATTATAGGAAACCATTTTTACACTTTTTTAATCACAAAAAAGTCCCACTTTTTTATTATAGGAAACCATTTTTACACTTTTTTAATCACAAAAAAGTCCCACTTTTTTATTATAGGAAACAATTTTTACACGTTTAATCACTTTCATGGGAAGTAAATTGTTTAAAACACTTTTTTCGAGGATTTTCGAGATAAAGGGGAGGTGCGACACTGGCCGGTAGTTTACCATGAGGTCAGAATCGAGGTTAGGTCTTTTGAGCAGAGGATGAATAAGCGCTGTTTTGAATGCGAGGGGAACAGTGCCGGAGGAAAGTGATACGTTTATAATATTTAGCACTTCTAATAAAATGTTATGATCGACAGTAGTATTTATCTATTTTAGTATTTGGAGCCACCATCGCAAAAAAAGTCCTACTTTTTTTTATTATAGGAAACAACTTTTACACTTTTTTAATCACAAAAAAGTCCCACTTTTTTATTATAGGAAACAATTTTTACACTTTTTTTAATCACAAAAAAGTCCCACTTTTTTATTATAGGAAACCATTTTTACACTTTTTTAATCACAAAAAAGTCCCACTTTTTTATTATAGGAAACAATTTTTACACGTTTAATCACTTTCATGGGAAGTAAATTGTTTAAAACACTTTTTTCGAGGATTTTCGAGATAAAGGGGAGGTGCGACACTGGCCGGTAGTTTACCATGAGGTCAGAATCGAGGTTAGGTCTTTTGAGCAGAGGATGAATAAGCGCTGTTTTGAATGCTAGGGGAAGAGTGCCAGAGGAAAGTGATACGTTTATAATATTTAGCACTTCTAATAAAATGTTGTGATCGACGGTAGTATTTATCTATTTTAGTATCTGGAGCCACCATCGCAAAAAAAGTCCTACTTTTTTTTATTATAGGAAACAACTTTTACACTTTTTTAATCACAAAATACTCCCACTTTTTTATTATAGGAAACAATTTTTACACTTTTTTAATCACAAAAAAGTCCCACTTTTTTATTATAGGAAACAATTTTTACACTTTTTTAATCACAAAAAAGTCCCACTTTTTTATTATAGGAAACAATTTTTACACTTTTTTAATCACAAAAAAGTCCCACTTTTTTATTATAGGAAACAATTTTTACACTTTTTTAATCACTTTCATGGGAAGTAAATTGTTTAAAACACTTTTTTCGAGGATTTTCGAGATAAAGGGGAGGTGCAACACCGGCCGGTAGTTTACCATGAGGTCAGAATCGAGGTTAGGTCTTTTGAGCAGAGGATGAATAAGCGCTGTTTTGAATGCTAGGGGAACAGTGCCAGAGGAAAGTGATACGTTTATAATATTTAGCACTTCTAATAAAATGTTATGATCGACGGTACTATTTATCTATTTTATTATCTGGAGCCACCATCGCAAAAAAAGTCCCACTTTTTTTATTGTAGGAAACAATTTTTACACTTTTTTAATCACAAAAAAGTCCCACTTTTTTATTATAGGAAACAATTTTTACACTTTTTTAATCACAAAAAAGTCCCACTTTTTTATTATAGGATTTTCGAGATAAAGGGGAGGTGCGACACCGGCCGGTAGTTTACCATGAGGTCAGAATCGAGGGTCGGTCTTTTCAGCAAATAACAATTTCAACATAAGAGTTGTGACGAGATTAAAAAACTGCAATTAATAGAATCATTTATGAATGAATGAATCTTTTAAATATGGCAAACTTTTTAAATTGTGGCCGATCAATCTTTGATCGACCGAGATAACAAAAAAGTGGCTTTTGCGTGTCATTTAATGTTTTGTGGCACAAAACATACATTTAAAAATAGGAAAAGATGAAATACATCTTAAAACAATCATGCTAACAAATATGCAGAGTCGCTGTTGCTGTTCTGTGCCGAGTTAAAATCGTCTTCTTGAATGAGTCAGCCTCCTTTACACTCCCCCCTGCCCTCCCCCAAACCTCACTCTCATCCGGGTCACGGCACCACGGTAACCCACCTCGCTGGTTCATTCCCTGCTTTTTCTGTTCCACCTTGGACTTGAACCTAGGTAGTCCGGTATGAGAGATGAGCATGCTAGGTACCGAGCAATCAACTCAGTAACCAGAACTGCTCTTGAGGTTGTCTGGGGGTGAGGTCTACCAACGTACACTTAGCCTCCTTTACACTCACCCCCCTAAACCTCCCTCTCATCCGGGTCACGGCACCACTGTAACTTGCCTAGCTGGTACAGTCCCAGCTTTTTCTCTGCTACGCCCGGGACTTGAACCCGGGTCGTCCGTCTTAGAGACGAGCGTGCTAGCTACCGAGCTATCAACTCGCTAACCTGAAGGTACACACCAGCCGGCCTCCGTTACTCTAGGAATACGTTTATGGTCAAATGAAACACCCTGACATTCCTTCTTGGTAAATGGGCCCCCAGGGCTGGCAGGGCCCCAGACACACCAAGAATGTCTGGATTCATTGATCCATAAGAACTGCAGCATTTCCAAAAAAGTGGAAAATGGCTATATCATATATTTATTTGAAATATGATGAATTATATTCACAACCAGGGAAGAAACTTTGAAACCCAAAGAAGAATTGAAGCAGAACCAGAACAGACCATATGTGTTTTCTTACAGATCTCTGTCAGCTGATTGGTCGTCTCCATCATGCTCCTCCCCCTAATCATCACGGTGGCCATCAGCCTGCTACCAGGTAACCTCTGAGTCCTCTCACACCCTCCCCAGCCCAGACCCTAACTGTCCTGGTCCTGGTCCTCAGGTGCCACCGCTCAGTTCTCTGACACTTTCAACTTCAGTGCGTGTTCCATCAAGGCCCTGGGAGGAACCTACACCACAGCACAGGTAAGTCATTCACAATGTCCACACCAGCGTATGACTCTACACTTCCTTCCATTCGCAATGTCCACACCACCGTATGACTCTACACTACCTTCCATTCACAATGTCCACACCACCGTATGACTCTACACTACCTTCCATTCACAATGTCCACACCACCGTATGACTCTACACTACCTTCCATTCACAATGTCCACACCACCGTATGACTCTACACTACCTTCCATTCACAATGTCCACACCACTGTATGACTCTACACTACCTTCCATTCACAATGTCCACACCACCGTATGACTCTACACTACCTTCCATTCACAATGTCCACACCACTGTATGACTCTACACTACCTTCCATTCACAATGTCCACACCACCGTATGACTCTACACTACCTTCCATTCACAATGTCCACACCACCGTATGACTCTACACTACCTTCCATTCACAATGTCCACACCACCGTATGACTCTACACTACCTTCCATTCACAATGTCCACACCACCGTATGACTCTACACTACCTTCCATTCACAATGTCCACACCATCGTACATTTGAAGTTTTAACATTCTTAGTCTACAAAATAGAAAATACAAAAATCATGAGAAACAGTCACTAATAATCACTGATCATTACTGATAATCACTAATAATAATAAATAATCACTAACAATCACTTATCACTAATAACTGATCATCACTAATCACTGATTATCACTAATAATGACTGATTATCACTAATATCTGATTATCAAAAATAACTGATCACTAATAATTACTGATTATCACTGATAATTACTGATTATCACTGATAATTACTGATGATCAATAATAACTGATCACTAATAATTACTGATTATCACTGATAATTACTGATTATCAATAATAACTGATCATCACTAATAATGACTGATTATCACTAATGTTCACTGATATTTGACTGATTATCACTGATAATTACTGATTATCACTAACTAATCATCACTAATAATCACTGATTATCACTAATCACTGATTATCACTGATAATGATTATCACTTATAATGACTGATTATCACTAATAACTGATCATCATTAATGTTCGCTGATTACCACTGATAATGACTGAGTCTCACTAATGACTGATTATCACTAATGATCACTGATAGTCACCAATAATCACTGATAGTCACTAATAATCACTGACGATGATTGACAATGACCGACCATCACTAATAATCACTGATTATCACTAATGTTATCTGATTAGCACTGATTATCACTAATAATCACCGATTATCACTAATGTTATCTGATTAGCACTAATAATCACTAACGATTGATAATGACCGATCATCACTTATAATCACTGAGTATCACTAATGTTCACTGATCATCACTAATAATCACTAATTATCACTAATAATCACTAATTTTCACTAATAATCACTGATTATCACTAATAGTCACTGACAATGATTGATAATGACCGATCATCACTAATGTCCACTGATAATGACTGATTCTCACTAATAATCATTACATATTGATCAATTCATGGTTGATCAATATATATGTGGAGAGAAAATGTTCCCACGTTGGCAGCTGACTAGTTTGAGTGGTTTGTATCAAATGTTGGAGTGGTTTGTATCAAATGTTTGAGTGGTTTGTATCAAATGTTTGAGTGGTTTGTATCAAATGTTTGAGTGGTTTGTATCAAATGTTGGAGTGGTTTGTATCAAATGTTGGAGTGGTTTGTATCAAATGTTTGAGTGGTTTGTATCAAATGTTTGAGTGGTTTGTATCAAATGTTTGAGTGGTTTGTATCAAATGTTGGAGTGGTTTGTATCAAATGTTTGAGTGGTTTGTATCAAATGTTGGAGTGGTTTGTATCAAATGTTAGAGTGGTTTGTATCAAATGTTTGAGTGGTTTGTATCAAATGTTTGAGTGGTTTGTATCAAATGTTGGAGTGGTTTGTATCAAATGTTGGAGTGGTTTGTATCAAATGTTGGAGTGGTTTGTATCAAATGTTTGAGTGGTTTGTATCAAATGTTTGAGTGGTTTGTATCAAATGTTTGAGTGGTTTGTATCAAATGTTTGAGTGGTTTGTATCAAATGTTGGAGTGGTTTGTATCAAATGTTGGAGTGGTTTGTATCAAATGTTGGAGTGGTTTGTATCAAATGTTGGAGTGGTTTGTATCAAATGTTGGAGTGGTTTGTATCAAATGTTTGAGTGGTTTGTATCAAATGTTTGAGTGGTTTGTATCAAATGTTTGAGTGGTTTGTATCAAATGTTTGAGTGGTTTGTATCAAATGTTTGAGTGGTTTGTATCAAATGTTGGAGTGGTTTGTATCAAATGTTGGAGTGGTTTGTATCAAATGTTGGAGTGGTTTGTATCAAATGTTTGAGTGGTTTGTATCAAATGTTTGAGTGGTTTGTATCAAATGTTTGAGTGGTTTGTATCAAATGTTTGAGTGGTTTGTATCAAATGTTGGAGTGGTTTGTATCAAATGTTTGAGTGGTTTGTATCAAATGTTTGAGTGGTTTGTATCAAATGTTGGAGTGGTTTGTATCAAATGTTTGAGTGGTTTGTATCAAATGTTGGAGTGGTTTGTAAAATGTTTGAGTGGTTTGTATCAAATGTTTGAGTGGTTTGTATCAAATGTTGGAGTGGTTTGTATCAAATGTTTGAGTGGTTTGTATCAAATGTTTGAGTGGTTTGTATCAAATGTTGGAGTGGTTTGTATCAAATGTTGGAGTGGTTTGTATCAAATGTTGGAGTGGTTTGTATCAAATGTTTGAGTGGTTTGTATCAAATGTTGGAGTGGTTTGTATCAAATGTTTGAGTGGTTTGTATCAAATGTTGGAGTGGTTTGTATCAAATGTTTGAGTGGTTTGTATCAAATGTTGGAGTGGTTTGTAAAATGTTTGAGTGGTTTGTATCAAATGTTTGAGTGGTTTGTATCAAATGTTGGAGTGGTTTGTATCAAATGTTTGAGTGGTTTGTATCAAATGTTGGAGTGGTTTGTATCAAATGTTTGAGTGGTTTGTATCAAATGTTGGAGTGGTTTGTAAAATGTTTGAGTGGTTTGTATCAAATGTTTGAGTGGTTTGTATCAAATGTTGGAGTGGTTTGTATCAAATGTTGGAGTGGTTTGTATCAAATGTTTGAGTGGTTTGTATCAAATGTTTGAGTGGTTTGTATCAAATGTTGGAGTGGTTTGTATCAAATGTTTGAGTGGTTTGTATCAAATGTTGGAGTGGTTTGTATCAAATGTTGGAGTGGTTTGTATCAAATGTTTGAGTGGTTTGTATCAAATGTTGGAGTGGTTTGTATCAAATGTTGGAGTGGTTTGTATCAAATGTTTGAGTGGTTTGTATCAAATGTTGGAGTGGTTTGTAAAATGTTTGAGTGGTTTGTATCAAATGTTTGAGTGGTTTGTATCAAATGTTGGAGTGGTTTGTATCAAATGTTTGAGTGGTTTGTATCAAATGTTGGAGTGGTTTGTATCAAATGTTTGAGTGGTTTGTATCAAATGTTTGAGTGGTTTGTATCAAATGTTGGAGTGGTTTGTATCAAATGTTGGAGTGGTTTGTATCAAATGTTGGAGTGGTTTGTATCAAATGTTTGAGTGGTTTGTATCAAATGTTTGAGTGGTTTGTATCAAATGTTGGAGTGGTTTGTATCAAATGTTTGAGTGGTTTGTATCAAATGTTTGAGTGGTTTGTATCAAATGTTGGAGTGGTTTGTATCAAATGTTTGAGTGGTTTGTATCAAATGTTGGAGTGGTTTGTATCAAATGTTTGAGTGGTTTGTATCAAATGTTTGAGTGGTTTGTATCAAATGTTGGAGTGGTTTGTATCAAATGTTGGAGTGGTTTGTATCAAATGTTGGAGTGGTTTGTATCAAATGTTTGAGTGGTTTGTATCAAATGTTTGAGTGGTTTGTATCAAATGTTGGAGTGGTTTGTATCAAATGTTTGAGTGGTTTGTATCAAATGTTGGAGTGGTTTGTATCAAATGTTTGAGTGGTTTGTATCAAATGTTTGAGTGGTTTGTATCAAATGTTGGAGTGGTTTGTATCAAATGTTGGAGTGGTTTGTATCAAATGTTTGAGTGGTTTGTATCAAATGTTGGAGTGGTTTGTAAAATGTTTGAGTGGTTTGTATCAAATGTTTGAGTGGTTTGTATCAAATGTTGGAGTGGTTTGTATCAAATGTTTGAGTGGTTTGTATCAAATGTTGGAGTGGTTTGTATCAAATGTTTGAGTGGTTTGTATCAAATGTTGGAGTGGTTTGTATCAAATGTTGGAGTGGTTTGTATCAAATGTTTGAGTGGTTTGTATCAAATGTTGGAGTGGTTTGTAAAATGTTTGAGTGGTTTGTATCAAATGTTTGAGTGGTTTGTATCAAATGTTGGAGTGGTTTGTATCAAATGTTTGAGTGGTTTGTATCAAATGTTGGAGTGGTTTGTATCAAATGTTTGAGTGGTTTGTATCAAATGTTTGAGTGGTTTGTATCAAATGTTGGAGTGGTTTGTATCAAATGTTGGAGTGGTTTGTATCAAATGTTGGAGTGGTTTGTATCAAATGTTTGAGTGGTTTGTATCAAATGTTTGAGTGGTTTGTATCAAATGTTGGAGTGGTTTGTATCAAATGTTTGAGTGGTTTGTATCAAATGTTTGAGTGGTTTGTATCAAATGTTGGAGTGGTTTGTATCAAATGTTTGAGTGGTTTGTATCAAATGTTGGAGTGGTTTGTATCAAATGTTTGAGTGGTTTGTATCAAATGTTTGAGTGGTTTGTATCAAATGTTGGAGTGGTTTGTATCAAATGTTGGAGTGGTTTGTATCAAATGTTTGAGTGGTTTGTATCAAATGTTGGAGTGGTTTGTAAAATGTTTGAGTGGTTTGTATCAAATGTTTGAGTGGTTTGTATCAAATGTTGGAGTGGTTTGTATCAAATGTTTGAGTGGTTTGTATCAAATGTTGGAGTGGTTTGTATCAAATGTTTGAGTGGTTTGTATCAAATGTTGGAGTGGTTTGTATCAAATGTTGAGTGGTTTGTATCAAATGTTTGAGTGGTTTGTATCAAATGTTGGAGTGGTTTGTATCAAATGTTGGAGTGGTTTGTATCAAATGTTGGAGTGGTTTGTATCAAATGTTGGAGTGGTTTGTATCAAATGTTGGAGTGGTTTGTATCAAATGTTTGAGTGGTTTGTATCAAATGTTTGAGTGGTTTGTATCAAATGTTGGAGTGGTTTGTATCAAATGTTTGAGTGGTTTGTATCAAATGTTTGAGTGGTTTGTATCAAATGTTGGAGTGGTTTGTATCAAATGTTTGAGTGGTTTGTATCAAATGTTGGAGTGGTTTGTATCAAATGTTTGAGTGGTTTGTATCAAATGTTGGAGTGGTTTGTATCAAATGTTTGAGTGGTTTGTATCAAATGTTTGAGTGGTTTGTATCAAATGTTGGAGTGGTTTGTATCAAATGTTGGAGTGGTTTGTATCAAATGTTGGAGTGGTTTGTATCAAATGTTGGAGTGGTTTGTATCAAATGTTTGAGTGGTTTGTATCAAATGTTGGAGTGGTTTGTATCAAATGTTTGAGTGGTTTGTATCAAATGTTTGAGTGGTTTGTATCAAATGTTGGAGTGGTTTGTATCAAATGTTGGAGTGGTTTGTATCAAATGTTGGAGTGGTTTGTATCAAATGTTGGAGTGGTTTGTATCAAATGTTGGAGTGGTTTGTATCAAATGTTTGAGTGGTTTGTATCAAATGTTTGAGTGGTTTGTATCAAATGTTGGAGTGGTTTGTATCAAATGTTTGAGTGGTTTGTATCAAATGTTTGAGTGGTTTGTATCAAATGTTGGAGTGGTTTGTATCAAATGTTTGAGTGGTTTGTATCAAATGTTGGAGTGGTTTGTATCAAATGTTTGAGTGGTTTGTATCAAATGTTGGAGTGGTTTGTATCAAATGTTTGAGTGGTTTGTATCAAATGTTTGAGTGGTTTGTATCAAATGTTGAGTGGTTTGTATCAAATGTTGGAGTGGTTTGTATCAAATGTTGGAGTGGTTTGTATCAAATGTTTGAGTGGTTTGTATCAAATGTTTGAGTGGTTTGTATCAAATGTTGGAGTGGTTTGTATCAAATGTTTGAGTGGTTTGTATCAAATGTTGGAGTGGTTTGTATCAAATGTTTGAGTGGTTTGTATCAAATGTTTGAGTGGTTTGTATCAAATGTTTGAGTGGTTTGTATCAAATGTTGGAGTGGTTTGTATCAAATGTTGGAGTGGTTTGTATCAAATGTTTGAGTGGTTTGTATCAAATGTTTGAGTGGTTTGTATCAAATGTTTGAGTGGTTTGTATCAAATGTTGGAGTGGTTTGTATCAAATGTTTGAGTGGTTTGTATCAAATGTTTGAGTGGTTTGTATCAAATGTTTGAGTGGTTTGTATCAAATGTTTGAGTGGTTTGTATCAAATGTTTGAGTGGTTTGTATCAAATGTTGAGTGGTTTGTATCAAATGTTGGAGTGGTTTGTATCAAATGTTTGAGTGGTTTGTATCAAATGTTTGAGTGGTTTGTATCAAATGTTTGAGTGGTTTGTATCAAATGTTGGAGTGGTTTGTATCAAATGTTTGAGTGGTTTGTATCAAATGTTGGAGTGGTTTGTATGAAATGTTTGAGTGGTTTGTATCAAATGTTGGAGTGGTTTGT